>NW_007738974.1:4826-5762 GCF_000696425.1 Galeopterus variegatus
TTTTGGCAGCCTGATGGATCTTTCCCAGATGTCTGAGTCGGATCTAGGAGCGCAGCCGATACCCGATTCACTTTCTCAAACAAACCGCGTCCGCTGTTGCCTCCTGCCGTACTCCACAAGGAAGTATCTGCTGTACTCTTACCACATCACCCTTTTTATCTGCTGGATGGATCTTTGACAGAAGTGCGAGTCTGATCTTGTAGCTCAGCAGAAAACCGATTGACTTAAACAAACCCCGACCCCGCTCAAATCTTGCAGCCTGGTGGAGGTGCCCGAGAGTGACTCTTACTTCTGCCCTCAAAAGTCAATAAGCTTCATCACGGGAGAAGACAGCAGTTTCAGAGGCCCTTCCCCACACCTTGACCCTCTGCTACTACCCACTTCTGAAGCCGATATACTCGAATTTTACTCGGTACTATTTTGGAGAAGCGAACCCCTGTGCTATAACATCACCGCTCAAAAGCCTCCCGTTCGGAAAGGTAACCAAGCGTCAGGTCCAAACACAAGTGCGCATGCGCACAAGGCCCAAGCCCCCAAGAGTTCTAAGAGGGCTCCTGCGGGGTCCCGGGTTGACCAATGTTTGCTGACTGACGACAGCAGTCACTGGGCAGATTGAAAGTTGGTTCTCACAGGCTATTGCTTGCCATGGCTACAGATCAGTTGTTTCTTATGCTTGGCACTGGCTGCCCGTTTCTTCTCGTTCCAATCGGTCATCCAAGTCCCCTACTCCACATGGAAGGACCTGCTGTACTCTTTCCACGTCAACCTTTTTGGCAGCCTGATGGATCTTTCCCAGATGTCTGAGTCGGATCTAGGAGCTCAGCCCATATCTGATTCACTTTCTCAAACAAACCTCGTCCGCAGTCCCCACCTGCAACCTGCTGGAGGTGCCAGAGACTGAAGCTTTTTGACTTTTGAGGGGAGAAGGAAGAGTCA
>NW_007738974.1:6581-11544 GCF_000696425.1 Galeopterus variegatus
GGAGGCTTTCGCCCGGTGATGTTGTGGCACAGAGGTTCGCTTCTCCAAAAGAGTACCGAGTAAAATTCGAGTATATCGGCTTCAGAAGTGGGTAGTAGCCGAGGCGCCGGTGAGGGGACAGGGGTATGAAGCTGTTGACTTCTACCATGCTCGTTCCACATCACCCTTTTGGGCGGCCTGATGGGTCTTTCCCAGATGGCTGAGTCGGATCTAGGAGCTCAGCCGATATCCGATTCACTTTCTCAAACAAACCGCGTCCGCTGTTGCCTCCTGCCGTACTCCACAAGGAAGTATCTGCTGTACTCTTTCCACATCACCCTTTTTACCTGCTGAATGGATCTTTGACAGAAGTGCGAGTCTGATCTTGTAGCTCAGCAGAAAACCGATTTACTTAAACAAACCCCGACCCCGCTCAAATCTTGCAGCCTGGTGGAGGTGCCCGAGAGTGACTCTTTCCTCTGCCCTCAAAAGTCAATAAGCTTCATCACGGGAGAAGACAGCAGTTTCAGAGGCCCTTCCCCACACCTTGACCCTCGGCTACTACCCACTTCTGAAGCCGATATACTCGAATTTTACTCGGTACTTTTTCGGAGAAGTGAACCCCTGTGCTATAACATCACCGCTCAAAAGCCTCCCGTTCGGAACGATAACCAAGCGGCAGGTCCAAACACAAGTGCGCATGCGCACACAGCCCAAGCCCCCAAGAGTTCTAAGAGGGCTCGTGCGGGGTCCCGGGTTGACCAATGGTTGCTGACTGACGTCAGCAGTCACTGGGCAGATTGAAAGTTGGTTCTCACAGGCTATTGCTTGCCATGGCTACAGATCAGTTGTTTCTTATGCTTGGCACTGGCTGTGCCGCTTTCTTCTTGTTCCTATCTATCATCCAAGTCCCCTACTCCACATGGAAGGATCTGCTGTACTCTTTCCACACCACCCTTTTTGGCAGCCTGATGGATATTTCCCAGATGTCTGAGTCGGATCTAGGAGCTCAGCCGATATCCGATTCACTTTCTCAAACAAACCGCGTCCGCTGTTGCCTCCTGCCCTACTCCACAAGGAAGTATCTGCGGTACTCTTTCCACATCACCCTTTTTATCTCCTGGATGGATCTTTGACAGATGTGCGAGTCTGATCTTGTTGCTCAGCCGAAAGCCCATTCTGTCTTAAACAAACCGCGTCCCCGCTCAAATCCTGCAGCCTGGTGGAGGTGCCCGAGAGTGACTCTTTCCTCTGCCCTCAAAAGTCAATAAGCTTCATCACGGGAGAAGACAGCAGTTTCAGAGGCCCTTCCCCACACCTTGCCCCTCGGCTACAACCCACTTCTGCAGCCGATATTCTCGAATTTTACTCGGTACTATTTTGGAGAAGCGAACCCCTGTGCCATAACATCACCGATCAAAAGCCTCCCGTTAGGCACGGTAACCAAGCGGCAGGTCTAAACACAAGTGCCCATGCGCACACAGCCCAAGCCCCCAAGAGTTCTAAGAGGGCTCGTGCGGGGTCCCGGGTTGACCAATGGTTGCTGACTGACGTCAGCAGTCACTGTGCAGATTGAAAGTTTGTTCTCACAGGCTATTGCTTGCCATGGCTATAGATCAGTTGTTTCTTATGCTTGGCACTGGCTGCCCGTTTCTTCTCGTTCCAATCGGTCATCCAAGTCCCCTACTCCACATGGAAGGACCTGCTGTACTCTTTCCACATCACCCTTTATGGCAGCCTGATGGATCTTTCCCAGATGTCTGAGTCTGATCTAGGAGCTCAGCCCATATCCGATTCACTTTCTCAAACAAACCGGGTCCGCAATCGCCTCCTGCAAACAGCTGGAGGTGCCGGAGACTTAAGGTTTTTGACTTTTGAGGGGAGAAGGAAGAGTCACTCTCGGGCACCTCCACCAGCTTGCAGGAGGCAAGTGCGGACTCCGTGTTGCTGAGAAAGGGATACGGCTTTAGGCTGAGGTAGGAGATTCGACTCAGACATCTGGGAAAGATCCATCACGCTGCCAAAAAGGGTGATGTGGAACGAGCATGGTGGAAGACAACAGCTTCATACGCCCGTCCCCTCACCGGCGCCTCGGCTCTTACCCACTTCTGAAGCCGATATGAGCGAATATTACTCGATACTCTTATGTAGAAGCCAAGCCATCTGCCCCAACAGCACTACTCCAAATCCAGCTGTTCTGAAGGGTAATCAAGCAGCACCTGTACTCACAGGTGCGCATGCGCGTGAAGCCCTGTCACCCAATAGTTCTCAGAGGGCTCGGGCGGGTCTCCAGGGTAACCAGTGATTGCTGAGTGACGTCAGCAGTCACTAGGCAGACTTAAAGTTGGTTCTCACAGGCTTTTTCTTGCCACGGCGACAGATCAGTTTTTTCCTATTCTTGGCACTGGCTCCACCGGCTTCTTCTCGTTCCACTCTGTCATCCAAGTCCCCTAATCCACATCTATGAATCTGCTGTCCTCTTTCCACCTCACCCTTCTTGGCAGCATGATTCATCTTTCCCACATGCCTGCGTCGGATATGGTAGCTCATCCGAAATCCGATACTCTTTCTCACCCAAACCGCATCCCCGCTCACCTCCTGCAGCCTGGTGGAGATATCCGAACCCTACTCCACAAGGAAGTATCTCCTGTACTCTTTCCACATCACCCTTTTTACCTGCTGGATGGATTTTTGACAGATGTGCGAGTCTGATCTAGTAGCTCAGCCGAAAGCCGATTCTCTGTCTCAAACAAACCGTCGTCCCCGCTCAAATCTTGCAGCCTGGTGGAGGTTTCCGGGAGTGACTCTTTCCTCTGCCCTCAAAAGTCAGTAAGCTTCATCATGGCAGAAGACAGCAGTTTCAGAGGCCCTTCCCCACACCTGGCCCCTTGGCTACTACCCACTTCTGAAGCCGATATATTCGAATTTTCTCGATACTCTTTCGGCGAAGCGAACCTCTGTGCCACAACATCACCGCTCAAAAGCCTCCGGTTCAGAACGGTAACCAACCCAGAGGTCTAAACACAAGTGCGCATGCGTAGACAGCCCGAGCCCCCAAGAATTCTAAGAGGACTCATGGGGGGTCCGGGGTGACCATTGGTTGCTGACTGACGTCAGCAGTCACTGGGCAGAATGAAAGTTGATTCTCACAGGCCATTGCTTGCCATGGCTGCAGATCAGTTGTTTCTTACGCTTGGCACTGGCTGTGCCCCTTTCTTCTCGTTCCAATCTGTCATCCAAGTCCCCTACTCCACATAGAAGGATCTGCTGTACTCTTTCTGCATCACCAGTTTTCGCAGCGTGATGGATCTTTCCCAGATGTCTGAGTCGGATCTGGTAGCTCAGCCGAAATCCGATTCTATTTCTCAAAACAACCGCGTCCGCAGTCCCCTTCTGTAACCTGGTGGAGGTGCCGGAGACTGAAGCTTTTTGACTTTTCAGGGCAGAAGGAAGAGTCACTCTCGGGCACCTCCACCACGTTACAGGAGGCAATTGCGGACTCCGTTTGGTTGAGAAATAGAATCGGCTTTAGGCTGAGGTAGGNACTGGTCTGGCTGCAGAGATTGGGGGGATGGCATAACAGAAGCCATGGCAACCCCCCCCCCATTGCATGCTTGGGAGCACAGGGGGGCTTCTGGAGGTGGCTTGGTTATCAACGGGCTGGATGTGGACTTTGGAGGGACATATCCTAGACCCTCAGGACTCCCCAACCCCAGCTCGGGAGCCCAAGGGCTTCTGGCAGCAGCTCAGTCATTGCTGGGTTGGATGTGTACATGGGGGGGTGGGGTGTGGCTGAGACCCTTGGTCCCCCAGCCCCGGCTCAGGAGCCTGCAGGGCTTTCGGTTCTTCTAGGTGTTATAGGTGTTTTTTAGTGGAGTTAGACCTTTACTGGTTANTGTTCTGTATAACTTTCCACTACGTCACCCTCTTTAACAACATTGTCTACCTTCCACTGGATTTTGTAATCTTTGGGGTAGAATTTATTCAGGAAGCAAACTACAGAGGCGCATCCAGAATTCAGTTGCTCCTGAGATGGTGGGAAGATGGAGACAGTCGGCTGAGCCTCAGACCCTGGGGAAAGAAGCAAAAGAGATAGTGTTTAAGTCACAGAGAAGTTCTCCACGTGCATGTTTGTTTGTGAATGATCACAGAGTACTTTAGGGAGAGACAGACAGAAAACATCATGCTTATTTTGTATAATTGTAGCAGTGACTTTCGGTCTTCTTCCTAGCCCTTAAGAGAGTTCAGAATGTTCTGCTTGAACTCTCTGAAGCCATTCGGAGGCTTCTTTGCCTGCTTTTCAGACCTTACCTTTCTTTTCTTCAACTGTGTTCCCTGCCTTCTGTAGTAATCTCAGGGCTTCAGGCAAAGAGATACAGGCCACCTCACCTGAGCCCCTCAGAGTTTAGACGTCAGAACAAGGTCTTGGCCCCTCTATGTGGAAGAAGATAGGGCAGCAGAAGAAATGCAGTGGCTGTTTTAGGGAAAGCCTTTGTTGGCTTTCCTTGCCCCTGTGCTTCTCCTAGACTGTGCCATAATGTCAGGTTCCCCCAGGCTTCCATTGGCTTATCCAGGCTAAACCTACCCTCAGAGTGGGCCCTGAGCCCTGTATCTACACCTTGGTGGGAGTCAGCTCCTTTACCCTCTGTGTTAAATGCCAGCAGCTCTCCCACTCCCCACAAAGGCCTCAGAGTGGGACCCGGGCCCTGGCCTTATGGCTCGTAACCATATGGGGCAATGCTCAGCCAGACCAAGGAAGGGTCAACTGTTTTCTTGACCACCTGCCTAGGAGGAAATGTCTAGCTTCATTTCTGACCTTGAGCAGCTGCCAGATGGTCTCTTGGAAATCCCCCTCTGTGGGGATTCAAACTCCCAGGTAGGAAAGTAATAGTTAAAATAAAAATATCAATAATCCGTTGCTGAAAGAAGTCAACAGATATGTGAACAGGTTTTGATAAAACTAACCTCAATGTTAACCAAGTAA
>NW_007738974.1:16461-18417 GCF_000696425.1 Galeopterus variegatus
AGACTCCTGCTTAAGCCTCTGAAAGTCCTTACTGGCAAATAGACCCAAATTTCAGAAGGCATTAGAGAAAAATTACTTACGGGTAATCTCCAGTTTTGTCCTTTGGCCAAATGTGATCCACAATATCAGCTTAATTACTTTCTCCTCAACAAAAGCCTCTTTTTGGGACTAATATCACTAGGCTGACTGATCCAGAGGAAATCTGGCAATTTAGATGCTGAGAGAACTGTCTAGATCTTTGCTTTTCCGTGAGATGAACTGACTTTCAGTCCATTACTCATCTGATTTTCTGGAAGGATTCCATTCTTTGGAACTGACTTCGACTCACATCACAAACAGAAAACCCCCAAATTTTACAACCCTATAAGAAAAAGGATTAGAAAAGTGCACTTACGTTTGATTTCCACCTTGGTCCCCTGGCCAAAACTGAACCACAGCAAGGACTCTAATACTTTCCACTTAACAAAAACTTCCATTTGAAGCCAATCATACGAGATCAGCGAATTCAGAGAAAACCCCAGCACTTTCCCATNAAACCAAAAATACAGAAATATATTGATCTATCTACTTACTGATCTATCTACATTCATATAGAGATATAGAGATATTTGTTTGGGCTGCTATAAGAGACTGCCACTGACAAGTGGGGGTAGACTTAAACATCAGAAATATATTTCTCACAGTTCCGGAAGCTTGGAAATCCATGATCATGGTTCCAACAGATCCAGTACCTGGTAAAGCCCAATTTCCTGGTCTGCAGATGTCTTCTTCCCCTTGCATCCTCCTGTAGCTGAGAGCAGAGAGCTAGCTAGCTCTCCTGCCTCCTGGATTCTTCTTATAAGGACATTAATCCCATTCATGAGAACTTTACCCTCAAATTAACTTCATGTCTACTCTTAAGAATGGGTGGAAATCTCTGAAATTGAGCTTTTCAAAAAAGTTAACTTATGTGCTCAAGCTTTTGATCATCGTCCACCCACCCTGACCTCCAGGGTTCCAGCCCAGTTCAATGGTAGTGGATGTAGGAAAGAATTTGCTCTCACCTACGAGCTTATCATGGTGCATATTATTACTGGTTATAATAGGCTTTGATTGTCTTCACCATACAGCAACCACAAAGCAGTCAATCCTCTGTGATCCAGTTATTTCCTTCCTTGGTAATATTGTTACAGTCACTGCTTTTCATGTTTGATGTTTATTAAACACTAACATGAAAACTCAGTTAAATTTGCAGAGTGAACTGTAATTTCAGCCAAATATTAAAGTTTCATGAGGACCCAGCAAGTTTGATCATATGTGAGGTATCTTCAGGTGGTGGCTATAGTAGGACAACAGCATGAGAGCTGCTGTTGTCCAGAAACAAAGAGGTCAAACCCTGGAGATGACATTGGTTTATTGTTGTTTTCCCACAGTATGCAGAAAAGTGACTTTAAACAGTAAATGTTCAATTAAAAAGCATCACCTGAATGTTGGAGAAGGTACAAAGGTAAGTGTTTCCTCAGGCATACTGAATTCCCAAATTTAAAGTAATCTCATCAATCTCTGCATAGCCTTCAGGTTTGGGGATTTCAGATGAAATTTGAGCAGTGGCACAAAGGGGATAAGCCAAAAGTGGCCAAGATATAATATATGTCAATGGACCAGGAGGTCGCTCTTCAAATTTGAGACTGTGAAATTGGGTTGCATCCAAAGAACAATTTGATGAAAAAAGAGATCTAAGAGACATCCGAGTGATCACTATAACAAGAAAAAACAAGAGAAAGTGGAAGAAGAAAAAAAAATCTAAGGAGAAACTGAATATTAAGGGGTCCACATCTAGTTGACATAGTTGACATGTTGTTCTCATATCTGTCACTTGCTTTCCCCATATTAGGGAAGAGTAGGAATGACCATGTGAATGAGTGTGAGCATGCTTACAGGGAGAGGGCGATTTCCTTTAAGGCTATTATATAGAAC
>NW_007738974.1:19148-20681 GCF_000696425.1 Galeopterus variegatus
TAGAACCTAAGCTAGATCCATCTTGGTCCTTGATTTTTGTTTCTTGTAGATGGAAATGAGTGTGGCTAGAGAAGGGAATAGGTTATGTGAATTTACCTCTGCTTCAAAGTGAGATTACATGATAATGGATGTTATAGTCTATGCCATAGCAAGTGTGTCAGGCACAGCTTAGGGGGGGCAGCAGAAACCACAGAAAAAGAAAAATGAAGTGAGTTACACGTACATGGAGAGGCCTTACAGAAACCAAATGGTCGGCTAGTTCCACATATTCAACATGTTCAGTAGCAGCTGAGGCAATTCCACCAACAGCATGTGGAGGTTTTTGTAACAGGGTGTATCACTGTGATAGCACTCCATTGTCTTGCTGTACAAAATCCTTTCTCACCAAAGGGGAACAGAGCCCTGGGTCTGCTGCTGAAGCTTCACTCCTTTTATGAGCAGGTGTGGAAGCCCTGGGGCTTCTCTGACAGAGAATGTTTATTTTCTTAGGTGAGGCCTAAAGTCTTAGAAGACAATATATTTATGTCTATGGCCAGATGAAAGTTATAATAGACCGGAAACTAATACTGACCGCTGCAGTAATAATTTTTACAAAAGAAATTGTAACTGCACTTCCAAAGATTAAAGGTAGGTTTATTTGATTCTGTCACTGTGAACTTTGCTAGTTGCTTTGAACAACAGAATCTGCTGTGGGTCTATGGAGGATGAGAAAAGAGAAGAATAAGGTAGGAAGGAGAGAATAGAAAGAAATTGGGAGCTGCAGATGAAGTGTACAAAAGAGCTGACCAAGAACATAGTCAACGTGGATCCCAAAGAGGATAGAAAGTGATTTTCTCTGCAGAGGTACAAGCAAGACCGATCATAAAGGCTGATGTTTATTGAGCACTTATAAAGTGCCAGAATTGTACAAGGATTGCTACATTTAATCATTCCCAACACTATATGAAATGGAAACTAATATTTTTCCCTATTTTGTGAGTGCAGAGAAATCAAGTAACTGGCTTGTGGCCGTAAGTGGCAGAGCTGGGATCTGAACTCAGAGCCCATGTACTTAGTTAACTGCACTACACTGTGGATTAGACTCTGGGAGTAAAGTCACCCAATGGAAGCAGCATGCATGGCAGAAAATGCCAGGTGAAGAGAAGGATGGAGAAGCTCCTTAGACTGTTCTAGGGTTGAAAATGTGTGGATAAGTGTGCTAAGATGTATATACGAAGGTATATACATATTCTCTGTGTGTGCATGCATGTATATTCTTTTTTTCCACAAACTTTTTTGAAGTTTGTGGAAAAATAGAATTGAACTTTCATGAAGTACCTTGTATAAGACCATGCATGGAATTATTGTTTGAAAGGTGAAAAAGTGGAAAATAGCTGAAATCTGCATCAATAGGTATTTGATTAAGCTATTTATGATAGAGTGTTACCATTGTAAGACAGCTTATCAACTCTTTTCAGGATGATTCATAGATGTCCATTTAGTCTCTCTCTCTCTCTCTCTCTCTCTCTCTCTCTCTCTCTCTCTCTCTCTCTC
>NW_007738974.1:20691-24574 GCF_000696425.1 Galeopterus variegatus
CAGAGCTGGGATCTGAACTCAGAGCCCATGTACTTAGTTAACTGCACTACACTGCGGATTAGACTCTGGGAGTAAAGTCACCCCATGGAAGCAGCATGCGTGGCAGAAAATGCCGGGTGAAGTGATGGACAGAGAAGCTCCTTAGACTGTTCTAGTGTTGAAAATGTGTGGATAAGTGTGCTAAGATGTATATACGAGGGTATATACATATTCTCTGTGTGTGTGTGTATATATATACTATTTTTCCACAAACTTTTTTGAAGTTTGTGGAAAAATAGAATTGAACTTTCATGAAGTACCTTGTATGAGTCCATGCATGGAAGTTTTGTTTAAAAGGTGAAAAAGTGGAAAATAGCTGAAATCTGCATCAATAGGTATTTGATTAAGCTATTTATGATAGAGTGTTACCATTGTAAGACAGCTTATCAACTCTTTTCAGGATGATTCATAGATGTCCATTTAGTCTCTGGACAGAGAAGCTCCTTAGACTGTTCTAGGGTTGAAAATGTGTGGATAAGTGTGCTAAGATGTATATACGAGGTTATATACATATTCTGTGTGTGTGTGTGCGTGTATATATATACTATTTTTCCACAAACTTTAAAAATGTTTGTGGAAAAATAGAATTGAACTTTCATGAAGTACCTTGTATAAGACCATGCATGGAATTATTGTTTGAAAGGTGAAAAAGTGGAAAATAGCTGAAATCTGCATCAATAGGTATTTGATTAAGCTATTTATGATAGAGTGTTACCATTGTAAGATAGCTTATCAATACTTTTCAGGATGATTCATAGATGTGCATTTAGTCTCTCTCTCTCTCTCTCCCCCCCCCCTTCACAGGCAGTTTAGAATTTATTCTGAGAATCTGCCTTTGCTGGGGGTCAGATGGGAAGCAGCTTCGGGGATGCCTTTGTTGGAATGCTCCCAAGTAGTTTCACTTCCATCTCTCTCAATCATGAAATCCAAGAACCTCTCAGACTGTCTTATTGACACTTTGCTTTCCTCAATCAATCAATCATATCAATGTCTATCATGGACACATTGTAGAAAGGTAGATCCTGGCAGAGCCTCACAGATGCTTCTGAAACATCCTTCGATTTCAAATAATAAAGAATGAAATACTACCATTTGCAACAACATTGTTGGACTTAGAGAAAATTATATTAAGTGTAACAAGTCAGGCACAGAAAGAGAAATACCACATGTTCTCACTTACTTGTGGGAGCTAAAAATAAATAAATAAACACACATACATATTAAGGGTGGCAGGGGGAAGAAGACACAACAATCACAACAATTCTTGAACTTTTTAAGACAAGTGAACAGAGAGGATGTAGTGGGGGGGAGAGAGGGAAGGTGAAGAGGAACAGGTAAAGGGTCATGAAAATCAACTACAATGTATATTGAGAGGTGAAAAAAAATACATAACATAAAAAAAACCCACACACATATTAAGGATCTCAACCATTTCTCAGTGACCCATTCTATTTTACAACAAACATCATGACAACCATTCCTATAGCTCACCACTGTATGTGATGAATGAGAAAGATTTTGGCACAATGATTCTTATGATAATCATATTTTATTAGCAGTAAATATTGCTTTATAATAGTCATTAGGTTGCACTGTTCATATTAGATCTCCAGTTTATTCACTTAACAACATATATCACTGGAACAGCCAGGTCATCTTTTTTATTCCCATTTCCCAGCCCCCACCTCTCCTACATTTGTGAAATAGTATCTCCTATAAAGAACAAGGAAAGCTCTTATTATTTTTGTGCTCTTGATTTAAATTCTATAGAAAAGTATTTAATTAACCAAGAAAACTCATGCATGTGTATATCATTTAAAAATTTATATTTGTACATTTCACAGGAATATTGAGAATGCTACTAGGCAGTGTCAGAGGTTATCGTATTTCAAAATTGGTACAGTTTTATTTTTTCTAAAAACCATAAATGAATATATTCACAAAATTTTAAAAAATCAAATAATCTACAATATACAGAAGATTAGGAAGAGAAAGTGTCATTGTTCCTCCTCTGTAATCCCACGAGAAACTACCCAGCACACTTTATGTGTCCTTGATGAATTAGTCTGCGTTTATACACATATGTAATCCATTTAAGTGGGATCATAATATCACACTATACGTACTGTTCAGTGACCTGAATTTTAATGAGCACCTTCCATGTGACTATAGAGAAACCTACTTCATACTGTTATTGGCTGCTTTGTGCTTAATGATAAGCAGTCTTAGCAATGTTTCTCAGGTCTAACATTTCAGGACACACCATTTTTGCTCTTATCTTACATAATTAACCCGTCTATTTGGAAAGGTTCCTTTCATATCAGTGACATATAGTAAATCTCCCAGTGTGTCAAGGACACACTGGCAATGTTTTGTTCTCTGCAAGGTTTGAGGGATGGTGGCTTCCTTACCTAGCTCTGGAATATTAGTGTCTGAGATCCATTTTCAAGTCTGTGGCTTCAATATTTTTTTTCAAGCTCATCAGTCATGGTGGAATTTAAAGTAGGTGATTCTTTTTGCTTCGGCTTGACTCCTCCTTGGATTGTAACTGTCATTTTACTCGATGTAAATGGATATTTCACAAGGAAAACAGAAAATTCTGGGATCCACATCCAATGGCGTTTAGAACCTGATCAGCTGGACTTCTGGCTAGAGTGTCATGACTAAACATCTGTCCTGAATTCTCAAGGTGCAAGGTTGGCCCCATTATCCAGGAAGTAGGTGGACAGAGAAGGTGACTTGAGGAAGAGTTTTTTTCTTTGCTGTCTCAGGGTTGCATCTGGCAGAAGCAAAGCCCATTGCCTGGCCATGTGCATATGCATGTGCCATGAATATGACCCAAAACCCTGGTCCCACTCTGGAAAATGTAGCTCCTTATTTTACTCCCAAGAGGACATGAAGGATGCAGGTCTATTTCAACTTCCTTGAGAGAAAGAGAAACAGCAGCGACTGTGCTGGCCTTACTCTGCTACCTTTGGAGGGGCTCAGCCACTGAGATTTACAAATTGAATGCTGTGGTTTCCTGCTCATTTTACACCAGCGAGGAGCCCCTTTAGCTTCACCCTCGAGTTCCCTGCTCTCCCCTATCTTCCTGCCTGGCACCCATTCCTGTGTCCGTGCGCATTTGACAGCAGATAAACTCAACGTGGACAACGACTATGGTCTGGCAAGCTCTGGACGGTTGTGAAATCAGTGCATTTGGGCTAGGTTCTTCATAGCCCCAAATGCCCTGACAATCGTAGATGAAACCTAAAGTTCTAAACCTAAGTGGGAGGATAGAAAGAGGACAGGACAACAGGCAAACAAATTCAAACAAGGAACAATTTAGACTTTTAGGTTCAATACATCAGTTTTCCAATCTCTCAAAATCCCCTTTGCAATGACAGAAGACCTATAAAGTGGAAAACACATTTATTTCATGGTTGGGTAATCACGAGAGGTCCTATTAGAAAAAAATTTGGGGACAGGTCCCAAGCCACCTGCACCGGAATAGGCAGGTGCTGCTCGACGTGATTCCTGGGCGAGTCCACACTGCCCAGAGAGGCCCAAGAGCCCCCAGGCACACAGGCCCCAAGCCACCTACTCTGGAACAGGCAGGTGCTGCTGCCGGATGCCCAGCCTATGCCAGTCCCCATGGTCCAAAGAGGCCTGACCAACTGGACCAGAGGCCCTGGGGCGGCTGTGCCAAACTGGCAGTCCGGGCAGGATCCTAGCCAGACACAAGTGTTGAACGAGTACACTGTGAAATCACCTGCCAGAATGACTAAATACCAGAGGAAAGACACCAGAAATATGAAAAATCAAGCAAGTATAATACCACCAAAGGAAAATAATAACTCTCAAG
>NW_007738974.1:24584-26790 GCF_000696425.1 Galeopterus variegatus
TGGAATTTAAAGTAGGTGATTCTTTTTGCTTCGGCTTGACTCCTCCTTGGATTGTAACTGTCATTTTACTCGATGTAAATGGATATTTCACAAGGAAAACAGAAAATTCTGGGATCCACATCCAATGGCGTTTAGAACCTGATCAGCTGGACTTCTGGCTAGAGTGTCATGACTAAACATCTGTCCTGAATTCTCAAGGTGCAAGGTTGGCCCCATTATCCAGGAAGTAGGTGGACAGAGAAGGTGACTTGAGGAAGAGTTTTTTTCTTTGCTGTCTCAGGGTTGCATCTGGCAGAAGCAAAGCCCATTGCCTGGCCATGTGCATATGCATGTGCCATGAATATGACCCAAAACCCTGGTCCCACTCTGGAAAATGTAGCTCCTTATTTTACTCCCAAGAGGACATGAAGGATGCAGGTCTATTTCAACTTCCTTGAGAAAAAGAGAAACAGCAGCGACTGTGCTGGCCTTACTCTGCTACCTTTGGAGGGGCTCAGCCACTGAGATTTACAAATTGAATGCTGTGGTTTCCTGCTCATTTTACACCAGCGAGGAGCCCCTTTAGCTTCACCCTCGAGTTCCCTGCTCTCCCCTATCTTCCTGCCTGGCACCCATTCCTGTGTCCGTGCGCATTTGACAGCAGATAAACTCAACGTGGACAACGACTATGGTCTGGCAAGCTCTGGACGGTTGTGAAATCAGTGCATTTGGGCTAGGTTCTTCATAGCCCCAAATGCCCTGACAATCGTAGATGAAACCTAAAGTTCTAAACCTAAGTGGGAGGATAGAAAGAGGACAGGACAACAGGCAAACAAATTCAAACAAGGAACAATTTAGACTTTTAGGTTCAATACATCAGTTTTCCAATCTCTCAAAATCCCCTTTGCAATGACAGAAGACCTATAAAGTGGAAAACACATTTATTTCATGGTTGGGTAATCATGAGAGGTTTTATTAGAAAAAAATCTGGTGACAGTTCCCAAGCCACCTGCACCGGAACAGGCAGGTGCTGCTCGATGTGATTCCTGGGCGAGTCCACATTGCCCAGAGAGGCNATATTGAGAAGTTAAAATAAAAAAATACATAACATAAAAAAATAAATAAACCACACACATAGTAAGGATCTCAACCATTTCTCATTGAGCCATTTTATTTTACAACAAACATCATGACAACCATTCCTATAGCTCACCACTGTATGTGATGAATGAGATAGTTTTCGACACAATGATTCTTATGATAATCATATTTTATTAGAAGTAAATACTGCTTTGTAATAGTCATTAGGTTGCACTGTTCATATTAGATCTCCAGTTTATTCACTTAGCAACATATNAACCAATTAATCAGAAACAGTGAAGAATCAGCTGAAATAAATACTTACGTTTGATCTCCAGCTTTGTCCCCTGGCGAAAATCGTACACACAATGGTTCCTGTTAACCTCCCTCCTATACAAAAACTGAGTTTCCCTTTCTGACAATTGAGCAAGGCTCTGTCCAGAACACGTTATTATGCTCCCCAGTAAATTTCTGAAATATAACTTAGACAAGTTATTCTCACCCAATGACTGAATCTTTCTCTTTATGGAACATGCACAACCAATTTTCAAGTTTGCTTACAGAGTTCATCTTTAGCTTTGGCCTGGAGGATGTCATAGCTTGGTTTCAAAGAGTCGGTTTATAGATCCCTTCATAGACACAGAAGCCACAAGACACAGACCACTGAGGAAGGACAGTTTGGATTTTACTCACGTTTGATTTCCACCGTGGTCCCTTGGCCGAAGGTCCAGCACAATGATAGCTCTCAATTGTCTTGCTGTACAAAATCCTTTCTCACCAAAGGGGAACAGAGCCCTGGGTCAGCTGCTGAAGCTTAACTCCTTTTACGAGCAGGTGTGGAAGCTCTGGCGCTTCTCTGACAGAGAATGTTTATTTTCTTAGGTGAGGCCTAAAGTTTTAGAAGACAATATATTTATGTCTATGGCCAGATGAAAGTTATAATAGACCAGAAACTAATACTGACTGCTGCAGTAGTAAGTTTTACAAAAGAAATTGTAACTGCACTTCTAAAGTTTAAGGGTAGGTTTATTTGATTCTGTCACTGGGAACTTTGCTAGTTGCTTTGAACAACAGAAACTGCAGTGGGTCTACGGAGGATGAGAAAAGAGAAGAATAAGGTAGGAAGGAGAGAATAGAAAGAAATTGG
>NW_007738974.1:28133-29072 GCF_000696425.1 Galeopterus variegatus
AACAATTCCTTGAACTTTTTAAGACAAGTGAACAGAGAGGATGTAGTGGGGGGGAGAGAAGGAGGGGGGAAGAGGAACAGGTAAAGGGTCATGAAAATCAACTACAATGTATATTGAGAAGTGAAAAAAATACATAACATAAAAAAAAACACACACATATTAAGGATCTCAACCATTTCTCAGTGACCCATTTTATTTTACAACAAACATCATGACAGCCATTCCTATAGCTCACCACTGCATGTGATGAATGAGATAGTTTTTGGCACAATGATTATTATGATAATCATATTTTATTAGCAGTAAATACTGATTTATAATAGTCATTAGGTTGCACTGTTCATATTAGATCTCCAGTTTATTCACTTAGCAACATATATCCCTGGAACAGCCAGGTCATCGTTTTTATTCCCATTTCCCAGCCCCTACCTCTCCTACATTTGTGAAAGACTATCTCCTATAAAGAAACAGGAAAGTGCTTATTATTTTTGTCCTCTTGATTTAAATTCTATAGAAAAGTATTTAGTTAACCAAGAAAACTCATGCATGTGTGTATATCATTTAAAAATTTTTATTTGTACATTTCACAGGAATATTGAGAAGGCTACTAGGCAGTGTCAGAGTTTATCTTTTTTTAAAAATTGGTATAGTTACATTGTTTCTAAAAACCATAAAATAAATATATTCACAAAATTTATAAAAATCAAATAATCTACAATATACAGAAGATTAGAAAGAGTAAGTGTCATTGTTCCCCCTTTGTAATCCCAGGAGAAACTACCCAGCACATTTTGTGTGTCCTGTAAGAATTAGCTTGTGTTTATACACATATGTAAACCATTTAAGTGGGATCATGATATCACACTATACGTACTGTTCAGTTACCTGCATTTTCATGAGCACCTTCCATGTGAGTATAGAGAAACCTACTTCATACTG
>NW_007738974.1:29313-31355 GCF_000696425.1 Galeopterus variegatus
TCTTATCTGACATCATTAACCAGTCTATTTGGAAACTTCCTTTCATATCAGTGACATACAGTAAATCACCCAGTGTGTCAAAGACACAATGGCAATGTTTTTGTTCTCTGCAATGTTTGAGGGTTGGTAGTTTCCTTACCTAGCTCTGGAATATTAGTGTCTGAGATCCATTTTCAAGTCTGTGGCTTCAATATTTTTTTTCCAGCTCATTAGTCATGGTGGAATTCAAAGTAGGTGATTCTTTTTTGCTTCAGCTTGACTCCTCCTTGGATTGTAACTGTCATTTTACTTCTTGTAAATGGATATTCCACGAGGAAAACTGAAAATTCTGGAATCCACATCCAATGGCATTTAGAACCTGATCAGCTGGACTTCTGGCTAGAGTGTCATGAATAGACATCTGTCCTGAATTCTCAAGGTGCAAGGCTGGCCCCATTATCCAGGAAGGAGGTGGACAGAGAAGGTGACTTGAGGAAGAGTTTTTTTCTTTGCTGTCTCAGGGTTGCATCTGGCAGAAGCAAAGCCCATTCCCTGGCCATGTACAAATGCATGTGCCATGAACATGACCCAAAACCCTGGTCCCACTCTGGAAAATGTAGCTCCTTATTTTACTCCCAAGAGGACATAAAGGATGCAGGTCTATTTCAACTTCCTTGAGAAAAAGAGAAACAGCAGCCACTGTGCTGGCCTTACTCTGCTACCCTTGGAGGGGCTCAGCCACTGAGATTTACAAATTGAGTGCTGTGGTTTCCTGCTCATTTTACACCAGCGAGGAGCCCCTTCAGCTTCACCCTTAGGTTCCCTGCTCTCCCCTATCTTCCTGCCTGGCACCCATTCCTGTGTCCGTGCACACTTGACAGCAGAGAAACTCAACTTGGACAACTACTATGGTCTGGCAAGCTCTGGACGGTTGTGAAATCAGTGCATTTGGACTAGGTTCTTCATAGCCCCAAATGCCCTGACAATCCCATATGAGACCTGGAGGTCTAAACCTAAGTGGGAGTATAGAAAGAGGACAGGACAACAGGCAAACAAATTCAAACAAGGAACAATTTAGACTTTTAAGTTCAATACATCTTTTCTCCGATCTCTCAAAATCCCAATTGCAATGACAGAAGACCTATAAAGTGGAAAACACATTTATTTCATGGTTGGGTAATAATGAGAGGTCCTATTAGAAAAAAATCTGGGGACAGGTCCCAAGCCACCTGCACCGGAACAGGCAGGTGCTGCTCGACGTGATACCTGGGCGAGTCCACACTGCCAAGAGAGGCCCAAGAGCCCCCAGGCACACAGGCCCCAAGCCACCTGCTCTGGAACAGGCAGGTGCTGCTGCTGTACGCCCAGCCTAGGCCAGTCCCCATGGTCCAAAGTGGTCTGAGCCACTGGCCCACAGGCCATGGGGCGACTGTGCCAAACTGGCAGTCCGGGCAGGATCCTAGCCAGACACTAGGGTCGAAGGAGATGACTGTGAAATCACCTCCCAGAATGACTAAATACCAGAGGAAAGATAACAGAAATATGAAAAATAAAGCAAGTATAATACCACGAAAGGAAAATAATAACTCTCAAGCTCTAGATCCTATAGAACAGGAAGTCCTTGAAATGACTGACATGGAATTTCAAGCAACAGTTCTAAGGAAACTAAATGAGATTCGAGAAAACTCAGACAGCAAAAGGAAATGAGAAATAGCATAAAGGACCTGAAAGAAGAAATGTACAAAAAGATCAATTCCATGAAAAAGAATGTAGCAGAGTTTGTGGAGCTGAAGAATTCATTCAGTGAAACAAAAAACAAAACAAAGAGTAACCAGCAGGCTAAAACAAGCAGAAGAGAGAATTTCTGACCTTGAAGATGGGCTCTTTGAAAAAAAACAGGTAAAAAAAAAAAAAAAAAAAAAAAAAAAAATAGAGGGAGAGAGAGAAAAAGAAAAATGAATTTAAAAAATTGAAGAAATCTAAGAGTGATGACAGACAACCTTAAGCACTCAAGTATCTGAATCATGGGTATTCCAGAAGGGAAGAAAAAAGAAATAGCATTG
>NW_007738974.1:31990-33372 GCF_000696425.1 Galeopterus variegatus
ATTAAAAAAAAATAGGGATTATTCCATGTATTTTTTCCAAATCACAATGGATTAAAATTAAAAAATCAGTGACAAATGAAATTCTGGAAACTACACAAATACATAGAAATTAAACAACATTTTACTTAAAGACATTTCGGTCAAAGAAGAAATTAAACAAAAAAATCATAGAATTTATTGAAACTAATGAAAATAATGATACATCATCCCAAAACCTGTGGGATACTGCAAATCAGTACTAAAGGGGAAATTTACTGTATTAAATGCTTACTTCAGAAGAATGGAAAGATGGTAAGTAAACAACCTAACACTTCACCTTAAAGGACTAGAAAAACAAGAAAAATCCAAACTCAAAGTTAGCAGATGGAAAGAAATAATGAAGATCAGAGCAGAACTTAATGAAATAGAATCCCAGAAAACAATACAAAAGATCAATGAAACGAAAAGTTGGCTTTTTGTAAAGATAAATAAAGTTGACAAACCGTTAGCAAGGCTGACTAAAAAAAGAAGAGAGAAGACCCAAATACAAAAAAAAAAAAAAAATAAATAAATAGAAATGAAAAAGGTGATATTACAACTGACACCTCAGAAATACAAGGAATCTTTAGAGACTACTATAATCAACTCTATGCCAACAAATTTGAAAATCTGGAAGAGATGGATACATTTCTGGCTACACAGAAACCACCAAAACTGAGCGAAGAAGATATAGAAAATCTGAACAGACAAATTACAATAAAAGAAATTAAAAGCTGTTATCAGAAGGCTCCCAACAAAGAAAAGCTCAGGACTTGATGGGTTCACTGCAGAATTCTACTAAACCTTTAGTGAGGAATTGATACCAATTCTCTACAAACACTTCTAAAAGATTGAAACAGAAGCCATTTTCCCAAACTCATTCTATGAGGGAAACATCACTCTGATTCTAAAACCAGACAATGATACAACAACAACAAAAAAGATACTACAGGCCAATATCCCTGATCAATATAAATGCCAAAATCCTCAATAAAATACTAGCTAACAGAATACAGCAACACATACATAAAATTTTACACCATGATCAAGTGGGATCCATCCCAGGGATACAAGGTTGTTTCAACATATGCAAATCAATAAATGTGATACACCATATAAATAAAATCAAGCACAAAGACCATATGCTCATCTCTATAGATGCAGAAAAAGCATTTGACAAAATTCAACATTTGTTCATGATAAAGACTCTCTACAAATTATTTATAGATGGAAAAATATCTCAATAGAATTAAAACCATATATGATAAACCCACAGCCAATATCATTCTGAATGTGGAAAATATGAAAGCTTTTCCTTTAAGAACAGGAACTAGAAAAGGATGCCCACTCTCACCACTCCTATT
>NW_007738974.1:34158-35514 GCF_000696425.1 Galeopterus variegatus
AAACTATCCTAACATTTATGTGGAATAAGAGAAGACCACAAATAGTCAAATCAATTCTGAACAAGAAGAAAAAAATAAAAAATATATATATTAAATAAATAAATAAATAAATAAATAAAGCTGGAGGAATAACACTACCTGATTTTGAATCATACAACAAAGCTGTAATAACCAAAACAGCATGGTATGGCATAAAAACAGACACAAGGATCAATGGAATAGACTAGAGAATTTGAAAATAAACCCATACACCTACAGACATCTGATCATTGAAAAAGGCATCAACTGTACACACTGGAAAAGAGACTATCTGTTCAGCAAAAGGTGCTGGGAAAACTGGATATTCATATGCAGGCGAATGAAACTAGACGTGTATCTCTCACTATATACCAAAATCAACTCATAATGGATTAAAGAATTAAATATACACCCTGAAACAATAAAACTCCTTAAAGAAAACATAGGAGAAACACTTCAGGAAGTAGGATTGTGTATAGACTTCTTGAATTCAACCCCCAGAGCATCGACTACCAAAGGAAAAAATAAACAGACTAGATTATATCAAACTATAAAGCTTCTGCACAGCAAAATAAACAATTAACAGTGTGAAGGTGAGTTGGCAGAGAAAAATGAACCCTCATACACTGTTGATGGGACTGCAAAATGGTACAGCCTTTATGGAAAATTTGATAGAAGTTCCTCAAACAATTACTGATAGATCTACCTTATGACCCAGCTATCCCACTGCTGGGAATATACCCAGAAGAATGGAAATCATTGGGTTGGAGGGATACCTGTACTCCAATGTTCATTGCAGCACTATTTACGATAGCCAAGAGTTGGAAGCAGCCCAAATGTCCATCATCAGATGAGTGGAAAAGGAAACTGTGGTATATCTACACAATGGAACAGTACACTGCTATAAGAAAAGAATGAAATGCTGCCATTCATCACAACATGGATGGACTTAGAAAATATTATATTAATTCAAATAAGTCAGGCCCAGAAGGAGAAATACCACATGTTCTCACTTACTTGTGGGAGCTAAAAATAAACAAAAACAAACAAACAAACAAATGGTGGGGGGTGGGGAAGAAGGCACAACAATCACAACAGTTCCTTGAAGTTTTTAAGACATGTGAACAGACATGATGTTGACGGGGGGAGGGCAAAAGTGAGGGGGGTAAAGAGGAATTGGTAAAGGGACACAAAAATCAAGTACATTGTATAATGTACATTTTATATTTTTTATTGTATAAATAAAAACTAAATAAATAAAAGGAAGAAAAAGAAGATAAATGGCTTTTGAAAGGACTGTATTCATTATGTGAATGGGGAGCTGGCAAGAATCTTCTT
>NW_007738974.1:36748-37644 GCF_000696425.1 Galeopterus variegatus
CCCTTGAAGCAGCAAGTTCTAGTTTTCCCCACAGTTACCAGGAAAAACCTCGCTTCAGGGTAATCGGGGACTGGGCGTGGGGGTGAGGTGGGCACTGGAAGGAGGAATTCCACCTCCTCCACCTCTCCTGGTGACAGAGAGCTTGGCCCTCATGCTCAGGCCTTTGAATAGTGTTTGAAATAAAAAGGGGTAAAGTTAACAGATACTCAACAGCAACAGGATGAAAAAAACTTCCCGATCACTAGAAGAAAAAAAATGGAAAAAGAAAACTAAACCAATCCAGTAAAATTCAGGGAAAGGGAAGTAAATATCAAGAGACAAACATGATATTAAGCAGAAATATGTCCAATCAACATGGTAGAATAGACGGTCCCCAGCGTCACTCTCTCCCATAAATCAACCAGTTTACAACTGTAAAAAAGCAACGACAGCCAAGCTGGGGCTGCTAGAGCTCAGGCAAAGAGGAGGAGAGACCTAGAGAGTATGTGAAGGCAAGAGAAGCCACGATGAGAGAAAGAAAAAGCTGCTCTTAACATTTTGAATCCCGGCCATGTCTATGCTGGAGCTGCTGAATACACGGAGCAGGCGTTGGCAAAAGCTGCAACTGTGCCCTCCAGATGAAGTTCCTTGGAGGCAGCAGAGGAGTATAGAGCCTTGGTGGCCCCCAGGCCAGCAAGACCAGTAATAGGGTTCCCGTGGACTCATATAGTAGTGAGAAGCCACATCGAGTGAAGAAAAGGAGACAGTCAGAGGCCAGCCAGTCACTGCAAGGGACCAGCGCACAGCCCGTCCCATGGGAAGTGTTTGCAGCATGGGCGGTGGGGGAGACGGGCCTAACGAGGGAACTCTGGGACACAGCAAGGACAGCTGATCTGCACCTCAATCAGTGCAGGACC
>NW_007738974.1:38873-39736 GCF_000696425.1 Galeopterus variegatus
GCTGCTGAAGGAAGTGCCCTAGGCTCTCACAAGCAGGGGCAGTGGGGGGCCTCAGGCCTTGACCATGCACCCCCCAACACATGCAACCAGCCCAGCAATGACCACCAAGCCACAGCAAGAAGGGCCCTGGGTTCCCGGGCAGAAATTGCAGGGTTGAGGCCTTTTCCACACTCCCTTGACATCTGCACCCAGCCCAGCAATGACCAAGCCACCACTGGAAACCCCCAAGTTTCCCCTGTAGGAATGAAGGTGGTGTAACAGGCCTTAATCCCACCCGTCCTCCTTCCTAATTCTTCCATCCCATTTCCTTCCCCTTTCCTCTCTCCTCCTCCCTCCCAACTGCTCTGCAACACCATGGTATGTAAAAAAATAATATTACTAAAATTTCATTTCCTATAAAAAAATGAATAAAATAAAATAAAATAAAAAAGAAAACCTTACTCACAAACAGAAAAACAAAATAAATTTTAAGTCCAAATATAACAGTCACAAAGTATAATAAATGTTAAATTATCCAAAACTTGAAAGTAAAAATACAGCAAACAGATGACTGTGTGTCCTTTCAAGGTTATTTGATTTCTATTTACTACTGATTTAAAACTAGATTCCAGAAAGTTAGATGTTAACCTAGATAATGTTAACCTCTCTGTAATCTAGATAAACCTGTTCTAGAGAAAACTGATATTATGAAAATGATACATGATTTTATTTGGTAGAGAACATAACCCTAGTGTTTATGGGTTTATTGCTCTGTAGGACATTAACAATATTGCTTATTTAGCAATCTTAATCCAGCAATTATAGGGGTGTGTGTATACACACACACACACACACACACACACACACACACATAAATATACACA
>NW_007738975.1:0-2032 GCF_000696425.1 Galeopterus variegatus
TTTTATCTGATATAAGAATAGCTACTCTGGCTTGTTTTTCATTTCTATTGCATGATATATCATTTTCCATCCTTTCCCTCTTAGTCTATGTGTGTCTTTACAGGTCAAGTGAGTCTCTTGAAGACACCACATTATTGGGTCCATCTTTTTAATCCTGTCAGTCAGTCTGTGTCTTTTGAATGGGGAATTTAATCCCTTTACATTTAGAGTTATTATTGAAAGGTTTTGATTTACTCCTAGCATTTTACTGATTTTTGTTTAGATGTCTTAATTGTCTTTTGTTCCTTTCTTTCTAATGTTCTGTTTGTCTTCTGTATTTGCTGGTTTCTTGGGGTGATAGATAAACTATTTTTTTTCTCTTTTGTTAGCATTTTTGTTTTGCTGGTCAGTTTTGTTTTTCCTTGAGTATTCATGGCCATGATGGTTGTTTTGAGGTGTCAAACCCAGTACTTCCTTGAGAATTTCTTGTAAGGCTGGTTGTACGGTAGTAAACTCCCACAATTTTTGTTTGTCTGAGAAATATATGATTTCTTCTTCATTTTGGACGGATAGCCTTGCTGGGTAAAGTATTCTTGGCTGGTAATTTTTGTCCTATAGTGTTTTGAATATATCATCCCATTCTTTTCTGGCTTTTAGGGTTTCTGATGAAAAGTCTCCTGTTATTCTTATTGTGGATCCCTTGTAGGTGACTTGATGCTTCTCTCTTGCAGCTTTTAAGATTCTCTCTTTGTCTTTGAGTTTTGTCAGTTTGATTATCACATGTCTTGGAGAGGACCTTTTTGGGTTGAATGTGTTTGGTGATCTTTTGGCTTCCTGAATCTGGAGATCTGTGACTTTCCCTATACCTGGGAGGTTTTCTGCTATTATTTTGTTGAATATGTTTTCAATGCCATTTCCTTTTCCTCCTCTTCTGGAATACCCATGATTCAGATATTTGAGCACTTAAGGTTGTCATTTGTCTCTCTTAGTTTTTCTTCAACTTTTTTGATTCTTTTTTTCTTTTTTCTGGTCTGCCTGTGATAAATCAAACAGCCTGGCTTCAAGGTCAGAAATTCTCTCTTCTTCTTGTTCAAGTCTCCTGGTTAAACTATCTGTTGTATTTTTTATTTCATTGAATGAATTTTTCAGCTCCACAAGCTCAGCTACATTCTTTTTCAAGGCATTGATTTCTTTTTACATTTCTTCTTTCAGATCCTGTATATTTTTTCTCATTTCATTGTGTTATCTATCTGAGTTTTCTTGAATCTCATTTAATTTCCTTAGAATAGTTACTCTAAATTCCTTGTCTGTCATTTCAAAGGCTTCCTGTTCTACAGGATCTAGCATTTGAGAGTTATTAATTTCCCTTGGTATTGATGTACTTTCTTGTTTTTTTTTTTTTTTTTTTTTTTTTTTTTCTCTCGGTTTTCCATATTTCTGGTATCTTTCCTTTGGTGTTTTATCATGTGGCCGGAGGTATCACAGTGTGCTTGTTTCACCCTGATGTCTGACTTGGATCCTGAAGGGACTGCTGCTTCTGGGCAGCAGAAACTAGCCTGGGCTGGAAGTCTCACCCTGCCTGCCTTCTCTGGCATGGCTGGCTTGGGGTGTGGTGTCCCTTGTAGGGACCCCATGAGCGCCTGAACAGGGACACACCCTGGCAATATGGCACCCTTCCTGGTTCTTCTCCACAGTAAACAAGCCCGCTGGCACCAACACCCAACCCCACCCACGCCAAACCTCAGCCAGTCACAGGTCAAGGATCACCTTCTGCCCAGCCCCATCCAATCAGTTACCGCCCCATCCACTCTCTCTCCCGTCCCGGAGCACAGCACCCTATAAATGTATGTGCGGTCCTTGAATAAAGCGGAACTTCTCTGGCGAACTGTCAGCTTGGGTCCTGTCGCCTTATCAGCTTGGGTCTGTCTGCCCTTTCATTTGGTGCCAAAACCCGGGAGGAGTTCACCCTGCACCAAGGGACTCCTTCCTCGGATTTCCTCGGACCCCTCCGCACCCCCCCGGGACTGACGGTCCGCCCTAGTCCATTTTCTCC
>NW_007738975.1:3566-4632 GCF_000696425.1 Galeopterus variegatus
CCCCCCCTGTTCAGGTCTCCTTCTCCTACAATTTCCTCTGCTCCCCAATCCCCTCAGTTAACTCCACTCCATTTGCCTCCTGCGCCCGGCTGGCCGGCCGGTAAAAAGCCCTGGTCTCCGGGGCAACTGCTGCAGGGTGAGGGGCCACCTGGTCAGCCTGTTCTCCCTCCTGCCTCCTCCTGGAGGAGAGAGGGAGGAAAAGAGAGGAGGGGATGAGTCCCCCCGAGCCACCTTCCCCGGAGGAGGGGGGAGTAGGAGGAGGGGGTTGTTAGAGTACACGTTCCCTTTTCATTAGCCGATCTCGCCCAGCTGAAAAAGAGATTAGGGTCCTTCACCACCGACCCCTCTACTTACATTAAAAAATTCCAATGGGTCCTTCAGGCATACAGTCTCACACATCATGACATACTTTTTGGCTCAATCCTACCACAACATCAAGACTAAGCTAAAAGAACTAAAACAAGGCCCAATGTTACTCCCCAGACTAAAATTTTATCAGTGGCCTTCAAGGTCTTTCATAATAGGGAGGAAGAACAAAAACAAAAAGCTGATTTGGCCGACCTCCAAATGTTTGGCCAACCTCCAAATGCTGGCCAAAATGATTACTCAGCCTTCTAAGCGCCCTTCCAGGCCCTCTGCCTCCAAAACTCCCCCTGGTGCCTGTTTTAAGTGTGACAAAGAAGGTCATTGGTCAAGGAACTGCCCATCACCCAGAAAGCCCACCAAGCCATGTCCTAAGTGCCAAGAAATGGGGCATTGGGGCTCAGACTGTCCACTCACCCGAAGGGGAGACTGGCCTAATGGGCCCCAGCCATCCCGGGTGCCTCAAGCACCTCTGGTGGGACTGGTTGAAGAGGAAGAAGACTGATGGGGCCCTGGGTCCTTCCCGACCATGGCCATCACAAGAAGCGAGCCCAGGTTGACTATTGTCGTGGACGGCCGACCCGTCTCCTTCCTCCTGGACACAGGAGCCACTTTCTCGGTCTTAAAGGAGTTTCAGGGCCCAACCACACTTAACATTTCCCCTATAGTCGGGGTAGGAAAAAACATATATACCCCCACAGAA
>NW_007738975.1:5606-6909 GCF_000696425.1 Galeopterus variegatus
CGGGGCTGGGCTCCCTGCCTTCATGCGGAGTCTGTGGAGAGGGCACCGTGCCAGTGCCAGGGGCTGCTGCGGGCAGCCCAGGTGGGCCCCATGACTCTGGTCCTGAGCCCTTTACAGATAGGGAGACTGAGGCAGGACAGGACAACCCGGGTGGCTCCTCCAGGCCTGGGGAGCCCTGGCCTGCGCATGTGGATGACCCCAGGGTGGGGCGGGGCCAGGCCCCCGGCCCGCACAGCCTGCCAGGACCTGTATACTGGCACAAGGCCTCCCAAGTCATTTCCTGGTTAGCTTTATTAGTTTCCAGGCCCAGCTGCCAATTCAGTGAGATGGAGGCTGGTGTGAGACTGGACAACAATAACTTGGTAAACATAACACACCTCGGGCAGGTATGATGGGACATTGTGCTGGAAAAAGTGGGGGATGGGGTGGCCAACAACTCATTCACAAGCTGAGGTGTCCCAGGGCCTTGGGATCCTTGCAGGTGCCTGCCATGGAACACAGCTGCCTCCAAATCCCATGAGATGTGGCGAGCCCAGGCCAGTGCTGGAGGAGGAGTCCAGTCTCCATAGCCCCAGTGTAGGTCTACCTTCACACCTTCATACCACAGTTCTCTGAATATCTTGGAAATCTGCCAGTCTGGCTGCCTTCTAGAAGGAGGCATTTCCCAGGCATGGATAAGCCCCAGTCCTCACCTGTAGATCTCAGCAACGAGAGGACATGTACCTAGGAGACCCTTATACACGTGGGTACTGTAGAGACCAGGTCCACTATTTTGGGAGTCTGACTTGAGTTCTGAACATTGCTGGGGGCAGGTTAAAAGGAAAGTGAGGACTTACTCTCCTCTGAGATGCCCAAGGGTACCAAGAGAGCTAGAAAGAGACTGGCCTCTAGTAAAACCCCACCTGGAAAGGGGTCCGAAGCCCTGAGAGGGCTCCTCGGGGGTGAGGACCTGTCTCCACAACAACAGCCACAACAGGGGCTAGCCATGACATGGGCCTGGCCACCCTCCTCCTGGCCGTGACACTGCTTCAGGTGGCCACACAGGTGGCAGGTGAGGGCTGAGTAGACGATGCCACTGCTCAGGTAATCCCTGAGGGGGTCTGTGACCTGTTCTGGGGCAAACGGGGGCTTCTGCCTGTCCGCCCCCTTTACTGCCAGCTCCAGACTCTCCCACAACTCAAGGTAATTGCTTAGTGGACCAAACGACATGATTGGTCGCCACAGAGGGCCGTGACACCCCAAATGCTGCACTCCTTCCTCTCCTACCAGATACCACAGACAATCCTGCTCCAACACCAGATAA
>NW_007738975.1:7103-8838 GCF_000696425.1 Galeopterus variegatus
AAAAAAAAAAGACTAATAAAAACCAATATTGTCAAACGCACCAACCTAGCCTCAGACCGCAGAGCCAACCGCCTTGATCCTTTCTCCTCTTTTTCCAAGGCTCACTTCTCACCTGGATATGGCCAATATTAGGACCCCTCGCTGTTATATTTATAGCCTGTCTTTTCTGCCCTGCATTATAAAACTCATTCAAACTCAACTTGAAAAAATCTCAAACCAAACTTTTAACCAGCTTTTGCTTAGGAATTACCAGCTCCTGGCCACCAAGGATCCTGCCCGCTCTCCAACAGATCAGCTAACCCGCTGTGAGAAAGGACCTGCCTCATCGATGGTCCCTGTTCCTGGAAGCTTTGGCCACGGACACCTGGATGCTCTCCCTTACAGCCTCCTACACACTGGACTCGACAAATCACTGACCTGTGGCTTCAAGGAACCTTTCTAGAGTTCTCCCCCTTCAAAATTATCTTATTCCCTACCCTCTTTTGGGTCCTGTTACAAAATCCCCAATCTTCCCCCAATTCCTCTTCCCCTACNCAGGAACAATGACCACTCCCATTAACGTTATCCTGTTTCTCTTACTGTACCTAGTAGGTGCTTCTAAATCCTTGTACATTTGGCAGTTCATGGTACAAGAAACTTATACAGGGGGACAAGGTAAGACCACCAAACTACTCCCTTCCACAGCGGACTGTTCTACAGCTGGATGCCAAAGACTCGTTAGCATCCCCCTTATAGGGAGTAAACAAATCCCTCAAGCCTCCTACCCATATCTATGTTTTCTCTTTGATCAAATCTTTTGGTGGGTTGGGAACAGGCAGGATGGGTTCACATTCCAATTATTCATTAATGACCCCTGGGACTCCAGGTGGGCTGGGGCAGTTGTTGGATCTTTCTACTGCAGTGCCTTGGTCAATTCTCGCCCTTGCAGACAATTTGAAATCACCCACACATATGTCCCCATAAAAAAATCACGTTTCCTTATCTGCTATACATACTCACATTTCTCAGCAAAAAAAAAACCTCTTTCCTCAGAGAATAAATGCCGCCAACCAGCCCTCTCCCATCTACACTTGGCAACAAATAATTTCTGAAACCGTTATCTTCCTTAACCAGACTTTCTTCAACTCCACCCCTCCTAACAATTGCTTCCATTGTACATCTTTGCTACACCCACTCTGGCTGCTGTCCCTGTAAACATTACCTCACTTCCTTCCAATTCTTCCTCTACACCCCTCTGCCTTCCTGATGTTCCTCTATGGGACCCCAATAACACCCCCAACCACACTCTGGTGACCTATCACTGCTTTCTGGGATCATCCACCCCCAAGACAGCGTCGAGCTGTCTTTCTCCCAGTCCTAGTGGAAATGTCCTTAACAGCATCAATTGTTGCAACCGGCCTGTTGGGCGGGGCCTTAGAACATACTCTATGGGCAGTACAAGATGTTAATAACAAACTACAAAAGGCCCTCACCTCCACAGCTAAATCTCTATCTGCCTTACAAAGACAAATCACCTCCCTAGCTAAAGTTACCCTTCAAAACCGCCACGCATTAGACCTCCTCATGGCAGAAAAGGGTGGCACTTACATCTTCCTCCGGGAAGAATGTTGCTATTATATCAATAAATCAAGACTAATAAAGGGCCGGCCCAATGGCACACTGCTACAGTGCTCTGCTTGGGAGCACGGTGGTGCTCCCGCCGAGGGTTCGGATCCCACATACAGACCGGCCGCTC
>NW_007738975.1:9838-11416 GCF_000696425.1 Galeopterus variegatus
GCGACCCACTCCCCACAATAGAGGAAAAAGGGAGGAATGTAGGGACCCCATGGGTGCCTGAACAGGGACACACCCTGGCAATATGGCACCCTTCCTGGTTCTTCTCCACAGTAAACAAGCCCACTGGCGCCAACACCCAAGCCCACCTGCACCAAACCTCAGCCAGTCACAGGTCAAGGCTCACCTCCTGCCCAGCCCCGTCCAATCAGTTACCGCCCCATCCACTCTCTCTCCCGTCCTGGAGCACAGCACCCTATAAATGTATGCACAGTCCTTGAATAAAGTGGAACTTCTCTGGCGAACTGTCAGCTTGGGTCCTGTTGTCTTTTCAGCTCGGGTCCATCTGCTCTTTCATCCCTGAGCCTCTTATGACTCTCTTGGTAGGAGAGATGGCCTGGGGCCAGAAGTTCCACCCCACCTGCTTTCTCTGGCTTGGCTGGCTCAGGATGTGGGAGCCTCGAGGCTAAGTCTCTCCCTGTAGTGGGATGGCCTGGGCTGGAAGTCCCACACTGCCTGCCTTCTCTGGCTCAGCTTGCTCAGGGTGTGGGGGCTCAGAGCCTCTTAAGTCACTCTCAGAGGTGGGGTCTGTCCTGGGCCAGAAGTCCCACCCCACCTGCCTTCTCTGGCCCAGCAGGCTTGGGACTTGTGGGCCCAGAAGCTCTAAAGTCTCTCTATCAAATGGGGAGCAACCTGTACTGGGTTCCCATGGCTCCTGTCTGCTCCAGTGCAGATCTCGGGTCCTCGGTCACTGCTCCTCAATAGCTGCAAATTCGTAGCTCTGTGGGAGAGAGTGATACCAGGAACTGACTACTCTGCCATCTTGACCAGAACACTTATTTTTCTTTTTACTGGCTAAACTTAGCACTGCTAATTACATTATTGGCAAAAGTAATATATGAATTAATGAATCTCCCTATCATAGTGCAAAACTTGAGAAACAGGCACATGCTTGTGATTTTCAAAAAGATTTTACTGGGAGCTATGATCAAAAGAGACACGTTGGTTAAATAGTCAAGTCTGAACTGAGGCTGGAAAACTACACAAATCACCATAATTAATTTTGTAAGACTTCTTTCCACTCAAAATATAATCTTTCAAAAGTGCATGGATATATATCATCACTTCCGATTCAAATTTTTCTTGTATTAAAAAAAATTTTTTTAAATTCCTGTATTCTCTCAAGAGCCTTGACTTCATTAGTATTTTCTCTACTTAAATGCTTTCTCCCATTTTTGTGAGACTAAGTCCTTCCCATTCATCAAGAAACAGCTCAGATCTACTCCCCCTGGGAAGTTGTTCTATCTCCTTTCCTGATTCCACCAGATGCTACCTACCCTTGGAGGAAAAACCCCCTTTCCTCAGATGTCTCAAAATTCTGAAGCTCCCATTATAGCTATTTATGATCTCCTCCTCTCTCCTTGCCCACCAAATTATAAATCTTTAAATGCAGAATTTACATCTGATTCATGTTTGAGTTCCTCCATTAACTAAGAAGAGTAATTTGCATGTGGTGAGAGTTCTATAAATATTTACTGGCTCAATAAGTTAAATATACAAATGATTGTATACTGATAGCTT
>NW_007738975.1:11807-17998 GCF_000696425.1 Galeopterus variegatus
CTAAGAAGAGTAATTTGCATGTGGTGAGAGTTCTATAAATATTTACTGGCTCAATAAGTTAAATATACAAATGATTGTATACTGATAGCTTACCATATTTTTGTTGCTGCTTGCTTCTATATCTTACATGCCACTCTTATCCCTGCAGACATGCAGCAATCTAGTTCTTCCATCAGTCAGATCTATTTTATAGATACTTTTTCACTTTAACTCACAAATTGGTTATTGTTAATCACTGGCAATTTGGACTTGTTCAAGTTATCTAATAAGAATAGATTCTCAGAAATTTCCAGTTGGGCCACTGATAAGATTAATAAATAAGGGGCAGAATCTCCAAATGAAACACTTGTTTCAGATTATTTTTTAAAATAGAAGGCTTATAAATGTGTTTGTGAGCACACATAATAGTTTATTTATTATAGATTAATACCTTTGTAATTATTAAATATTCATCCATGGAAACCGTTAAAACTTAGTTGTGAGTCTTCCTAGCCAGTCTTTCTGAAAGTGATTTCTAAATATTACAGTAAATTGGGAGCAAAGAAATTTGTTTGACTCAGCCAGTTGGCAGACAAACCACCCATATCCTTCCTTTCTCTGTCTGTTCTCTGTACATTCAGAAAAGGCCAGTATCTCTCCCCTGTTTTTTGTTTATATCTTTGTTTGTTTGGCAGCTGGCCAGCCTGGGGATCCAAACCCTTGGCCTTGGTGTTACAATACTGTTCTCTAACTAACTGGGCTAACTGGCCAGCCTGCAAGTATCTCTCTGTAATCAGGGAAACTAGAATGAAATCTTCTTTTGAAAAACTTATGGTTTCCTCAGTTTAGTCACTCTGAATTCACATAGCATATGTTTACATTACAAAAATAGTGGTTACAAAGAAGTTCAGCAAAAGAGCTGTTTTCTGTAAAATATTCTTGATTCTATTATGCTAACACTGCAAAGAAGTTTTTCCAAGAATATTTTACGACATTAAGAGAATTAGCTAAGTTCGCCACTGGTTTCTAGGTTTTATAATCATATTATTATCAACTGTATTAGTCTTTTTTTGTGTTACTATAACAATACCTGAGACTGGGTAATTTATAAAGAACAGAGGATTATTTGGCTCATGATTCTGGGACAGCTGCATCCAGTGTAGGCCTCAGGCTGCTTCTACTCATGGCACAATGCAGCAGGCAGCCAGCGGGTACAAGCAGATCACATGGCGAGAGGAAGCAAGAGAGAGAGAAGGGAGGTGCCAGGGTTTTTTAAACAACCAGCTCTCATGGGAACTAATAGAATGAGAACTCACTCACTACCCTCAACCCAGAGGGAGAGCATTAATCTTTTCATGAGGGATCTGTCCCTGTGATTCAAGTAGCTTCAACACTGCCACACTGGGGATCAGATTTCCACATGAGTTCTGGGAGGACAATACAGCCAAACTCCATCATCAACTTAATTATGGTCTATGGGGAAAACTTTGGAAAAGTGTTTATGTACATTTAAACATTTTTTTCTGAAAAACCTAACATTGAGTCTAGAAAACATTTCCAAGCTAAAAACTTTTTCAAACATCTCGAAAGATAGATTTTTTTATCTTACTAAGAAAAATAGTATTTCTATAGGGTCAGCAATTTAACCTTTTATGGAACTGAATCTCAAGTGCATTTGGTGATATTTTATTTTCTAGACCTGTGCTGTTCAATATGACAGCCACTAGCCACTTATGGCTATTGAGGACTTGAAATACAGCTAGTCTAAATTGAGCTGTGCTTAACTGTAAAATACAAGTCAGGTATCGAAGACTAAGTATGGAAAATAAAAGAATGTAGAACATCTCATTAATAATTTTTATATCAATTGTATGTGGAAATGAAAATAGTTTAGACATGTTTGACTAAATTATATATTTAAAGTTGCATATGTAGCTTATATTTGTGACTCACATTATATTTCTATTGTACAGAGTTGCTCTATGTCTTTACCTAGTTTTGCTCAAATTAGAAATTTTTTTTTTCAGGAATATATAGCTGTCTGTTCAGCATGCTGAATTTTACCAACTATGAGTAAGTCTGAAAATTTAAGCGTATCATTCAAAAACAAGTCAGTGTTTGAGAAATATTAGTTTGGCAAGTGATCTTTTCTTTCATCAGTAGTTGTTTTCATATATCATGACAGATTTTTCACTTAGACTGTGTGCAGTACTCACATGCCAAAATTATACCTGATTGTGTGGTATGAGATACATATAAATGTTGTATAGTTCTGATCAACAAATACAAAGGGCCGTATTCAACATGCCACTTCCCATCTAGCAAGCAGTAACTAAAAAATCACATCAAAGCATTAATACTCTAATGTCAAGACACCAATAAAATAAGCAATGAATTCAGAAAAGAATAATTTAAAGTCCTTAAAATAAAATCACATAAAGAACTAGAATGAAGTTATTAAATTAGAGTGACATTCTTGCCTTTCTTATCATATCCTTTAATCTACAGATTGTTTTTAGCCACTGTTATAAAAAGGACAGTTTTAAAATGTTAAAGATATAATGGGAGTTTTTCTTATAATTTTTTAAAAATCTGGCTTTACTTGCTTTGTGTTTGACACAATTAATTATTTCTCAGCATCATCTAGTGAAAAGTGCAAAAGCAATGACACACTAATAGAAAACATAGTTTTGGAGGCACCCATTAACATATAAAGGAAATTGCACACTCATCAAATTTCCAAATTCTTTTTAGATAGTGCTTGTTTGCTATAATTCCATGCACTGGAAATGATTCTTTTTTTTTTTTGTCTTTTTTTTCCCGTGTCCGGCAACGGATCGCAACCCTCAGTGTTGCCCCCGTACCGGACCGGGGACCGGCAACGGGATTGCAAGCCTCGGTGTTGCTCCCGCGCCTCGCTCAGCCAGTGAGCGGGAGCCGGTCTGTATGTGGGATCCGAACCCTCGGACGGGAGCACCGCCGCGCTTCCCAAGCGGCGCACTATCCAGTGCGCCACCCGGCCGGCCCCCACAATTCTTTTTAGATAGTGCTTGTTTGCTATAATTCCATGCACTGGAAATGATTCAGAAGATACTTAGCATTCAGATCCTCTGTCTGAAATTTAACAGAGGAGAAAAGACATGAGTAGTGGGTAAGTAATGTGGCTCCCTTTGCCTGGCTGTTGTTGCTAGGGAAACCACTTCCTTCTAATCCTTACGTTCACTTTGTCCATCCCACTATCTGGCATCATTGTTTCTCAAGAAGGGCAACACCACAGCGTGGCATCAGAACAGGAAACAAAAAGGACAAAAACTAGTACATTATCCTGCTGCACATAACATTTCTCAGAAAATATGCATGGTAGTGACTTCTGGGAAACGAAAAGCAGAGCCAGCCAGTCCCCTAAAACTGCTATAACACATGTGCTAGTGGTTATAAGGTACTGCATTCACACATATAAGTATGCAAAAACACCAATTTCCAAGTCACACTTGTGATTGCAGAAGAGAATATAACATGTCAGGCCTGGACAGGACAGGGCTTAGCTGATCAGAGTCCCAGGGCATGCTGGGTCAGTAATGGAGTCCTGTGATCTTTCCAAGAGGCAGAGTCACGGGATGGCAATATGATCAGTGAAGTGACTTTGTGAGAGTTATATTCTGAGAACCAATACAAGGAGGACTGAGACTCCCCAGGTCCTGAGGGCAGACTGAGGTATAAAACAGACCAGCTAGCCAAAGAAGAGGATCATCGTGAGTAAACAGAAAGAAAGCCAGAATGTGCTGGTAAAAGATCCATAGGCCACAAAGACAACCGTTCTTATAAACCCAATATTAGCTTCCTCCTAGACATCTTAGCAACTCACTCAAGAACCCAAAATGGCTCTACAAAATGAACAAACAAATAAAACCCTGGAAAGTGAGAATATACACTAATTTGAATGAATACAGTTAAAAGCACAGTTCACTATTATTTGTGTATAATACATCAAATAACACACTTTGCTGTTTTTGTTTTGTTTCTGTTTTACTGTTTTTCTAGTATTTATTACATGTGTTTTTTGTAAATGTTTGTTAAGTTTAATTAAATATCTAAGAGTTATTATGACAAAGGGTAAGCAATGTCTACCAAATTTTGAAGTCAGTTGGTGACATAAAAGAGCTGAAACCATTGCAGATAATTATGCTACTAACTCAGCTACAAGACTGCAAAAATAAAATAAAATTTGTTATACCGATCTGAAAGACACATAACCAAACAGGTGCTTATTATGAACCAGATGTACTAATGGCTACAGCTTGGTATAAAGCCATTTTCAGAAACTCTATTCATAAAGTCTATTTATTCTTTTATGAACTCTACCACATGAGACTTAGCTTCCTTATAACAAATACATATTCATGTCTTCTTGAACAATAACAGAGGGTGGCCCCTGAATATTGCTACTGTAAAGAGCACCTATGAAGATCTCTTCAGTAAACCATGCTAATTTAAAAGGTTATTTTTCTCAGGCTCTCAGCAGTGACATTCTGTGCAATACCACAATACTACCACCAAAATGCCACCCAGAAATGTAATAGCAATTTTTCTATAGAATATATGAAAACAGAAGAAAACTGTCTCAAGTTCTACGTCACTGAGAACCAAAATTCATCCATCAGTTTCTTGACTTGCTTTTATAGTTTCACAAAATAGGGAGATGGCTCCAAATTCTCCTCCTGCAAACATATTCAACTTGACTTCCCTTTTTACACATCTCTGTCATCAGTTTTTAGACTCTTACATGTACCTAAGATCTCTGAGAGAAAAATCCAAACTTATTTTTAAAGGATCATATAAAAGAAAATAGAAAATTGCTATTGATTACACTAATATTAATTCCCTTTTTTTTTTCCTAGATAGACACTGTATTCTCAGTGATCCAAAACTAAATACAGGATTCTCTTCCTGAAAATTTAAAAAGTTAGTTGCAAATGTAATGAATATTCAATCTCCATGCAACATAGGAGCTACTTAGTTATACATGCCAATAGAGAGCGAGAATAAAGGACAAGTAATAATCAAAATTGTCTGTCTAAGCGTGACCCCATGACTGCTCCACCAAACACAGCTCTAGCACCCACTCTAGCACCAAAGACAGGATCATGCACAAGGCAAGTTCCATTCTCCCAAAGTTGTCTGCTTTAATTTTACTCTATAATCTGATGCAAGGATATAGACTTTTGTGGTAGTGTCTCCTTATACCCATAATATCCCTAAGTATGACCTTCTCATTGTATTATTAGGCACGTTCTCCCAAAGTTGTCTGCTTTAATTTTACTCTATAATCTGATGCAAGGATATAGACTTTTGTAGTAGTGTCTCCTTATACCCATAATATCCCTAAGTATGACCTTCTCATTGTATTATTAGGCACAAACCACACATATAATTTAGTAACTTAGTTTCGATAGCCACCATGAAGTATCAACTCAGTGTTTGACCAACCAGAGCTTTTCTGAGTTCTAAATGGTTAAATTAACTTGTGGTTTGTTTGATTGGCTTAAATGTCAGTCGCTGATGCTCAGACCACAGTACTATTTGAGGATACTGCACATATGGTGAAGTAATGTTTGGTACGTCACATATCTAATGGGACAAGAAGGTACGTGTGGAATTTGTACCCTTTTCTTCACCATCCTCATGCCCCATCCCCACTCCCCAGTGAAAGTGCATGTGGGAATATCCCATTTAGCTTCTCCTGCTCTCTGCTCCCTGAGAGAGAGAAAGAGAAATAGAGAGAGGTCTAAACCCACTCAGGCAAGTCTTGAGGGAAGGGTAAAAGCCAATGCTGAGTTCTCATTCACTGGAAGCTGAATGTGGAAGAGAGATGGCAAAGTGTCGGGCAAGCTCCATGCGGGATAGTGCAGCATGGTGGACAGTAGATTTGGGGAGCAAGAGGCTAGAGAAAAGGAAGCACATCTGAGAAAAGACTAGAATCTCTCTTCATGGTGTTCTTTTAGAAGTGCTACATGGGGCTGGTTGGTTAGCTCAGCTGGTTAGAGTGTGGTGTTATAACATCAAGATCAAGGTTTCGGATCCCCTTGCTGGCCAGCTGCCAAAAAAAAAAAAAAAAAAAAAAACAAGAACAGAAAGAAAAGCTACATGAATGAAAAGCTAAACCTTTGAGTCTGTATTAGTCCATTTTGTGTTGCTACAACAGAACACCTGAG
>NW_007738975.1:18008-31905 GCF_000696425.1 Galeopterus variegatus
ATATAATGGGAGTTTTTCTTATAATTTTTTAAAAATCTGGCTTTACTTGCTTTGTGTTTGACACAATTAATTATTTCTCAGCATCATCTAGTGAAAAGTGCAAAAGCAATGACACACTAATAGAAAACATAGTTTTGGAGGCACCCATTAACATATAAAGGAAATTGCACACTCATCAAATTTCCAAATTCTTTTTAGATAGTGCTTGTTTGCTATAATTCCATGCACTGGAAATGATTCAGAAGATACTTAGCATTCAGATCCTCTGTCTGAAATTTAACAGAGGAGAAAAGACATGAGTAGTGGGTAAGTAATGTGGCTCCCTTTGCCTGGCTGTTGTTGCTAGGGAAACCACTTCCTTCTAATCCTTACGTTCACTTTGTCCATCCCACTATCTGGCATCATTGTTTCTCAAGAAGGGCAACACCACAGCGTGGCATCAGAACAGGAAACAAAAAGGACAAAAACTAGTACATTATCCTGCTGCACATAACATTTCTCAGAAAATATGCATGGTAGTGACTTCTGGGAAACGAAAAGCAGAGCCAGCCAGTCCCCTAAAACTGCTATAACACATGTGCTAGTGGTTATAAGGTACTGCATTCACACATATAAGTATGCAAAAACACCAATTTCCAAGTCACACTTGTGATTGCAGAAGAGAATATAACATGTCAGGCCTGGACAGGACAGGGCTTAGCTGATCAGAGTCCCAGGGCATGCTGGGTCAGTAATGGAGTCCTGTGATCTTTCCAAGAGGCAGAGTCACGGGATGGCAATATGATCAGTGAAGTGACTTTGTGAGAGTTATATTCTGAGAACCAATACAAGGAGGACTGAGACTCCCCAGGTCCTGAGGGCAGACTGAGGTATAAAACAGACCAGCTAGCCAAAGAAGAGGATCATCGTGAGTAAACAGAAAGAAAGCCAGAATGTGCTGGTAAAAGATCCATAGGCCACAAAGACAACCGTTCTTATAAACCCAATATTAGCTTCCTCCTAGACATCTTAGCAACTCACTCAAGAACCCAAAATGGCTCTACAAAATGAACAAACAAATAAAACCCTGGAAAGTGAGAATATACACTAATTTGAATGAATACAGTTAAAAGCACAGTTCACTATTATTTGTGTATAATACATCAAATAACACACTTTGCTGTTTTTGTTTTGTTTCTGTTTTACTGTTTTTCTAGTATTTATTACATGTGTTTTTTGTAAATGTTTGTTAAGTTTAATTAAATATCTAAGAGTTATTATGACAAAGGGTAAGCAATGTCTACCAAATTTTGAAGTCAGTTGGTGACATAAAAGAGCTGAAACCATTGCAGATAATTATGCTACTAACTCAGCTACAAGACTGCAAAAATAAAATAAAATTTGTTATACCGATCTGAAAGACACATAACCAAACAGGTGCTTATTATGAACCAGATGTACTAATGGCTACAGCTTGGTATAAAGCCATTTTCAGAAACTCTATTCATAAAGTCTATTTATTCTTTTATGAACTCTACCACATGAGACTTAGCTTCCTTATAACAAATACATATTCATGTCTTCTTGAACAATAACAGAGGGTGGCCCCTGAATATTGCTACTGTAAAGAGCACCTATGAAGATCTCTTCAGTAAACCATGCTAATTTAAAAGGTTATTTTTCTCAGGCTCTCAGCAGTGACATTCTGTGCAATACCACAATACTACCACCAAAATGCCACCCAGAAATGTAATAGCAATTTTTCTATAGAATATATGAAAACAGAAGAAAACTGTCTCAAGTTCTACGTCACTGAGAACCAAAATTCATCCATCAGTTTCTTGACTTGCTTTTATAGTTTCACAAAATAGGGAGATGGCTCCAAATTCTCCTCCTGCAAACATATTCAACTTGACTTCCCTTTTTACACATCTCTGTCATCAGTTTTTAGACTCTTACATATACCTAAGATCTCTGAGAGAAAAATCCAAACTTATTTTTAAAGGATCATATAAAAGAAAATAGAAAATTGCTATTGATTACACTAATATTAATTCCCTTTTTTTTTTCCTAGATAGACACTGTATTCTCAGTGATCCAAAACTAAATACAGGATTCTCTTCCTGAAAATTTAAAAAGTTAGTTGCAAATGTAATGAATATTCAATCTCCATGCAACATAGGAGCTACTTAGTTATACATGCCAATAGAGAGCGAGAATAAAGGACAAGTAATAATCAAAATTGTCTGTCTAAGCGTGACCCCATGACTGCTCCACCAAACACAGCTCTAGCACCCACTCTAGCACCAAAGACAGGATCATGCACAAGGCAAGTTCCATTCTCCCAAAGTTGTCTGCTTTAATTTTACTCTATAATCTGATGCAAGGATATAGACTTTTGTGGTAGTGTCTCCTTATACCCATAATATCCCTAAGTATGACCTTCTCATTGTATTATTAGGCACAAACCACACATATAATTTAGTAACTTAGTTTCGATAGCCACCATGAAGTATCAACTCAGTGTTTGACCAACCAGAGCTTTTCTGAGTTCTAAATGGTTAAATTAACTTGTGGTTTGTTTGATTGGCTTAAATGTCAGTCGCTGATGCTCAGACCACAGTACTATTTGAGGATACTGCACATATGGTGAAGTAATGTTTGGTACGTCACATATCTAATGGGACAAGAAGGTACGTGTGGAATTTGTACCCTTTTCTTCACCATCCTCATGCCCCATCCCCACTCCCCAGTGAAAGTGCATGTGGGAATATCCCATTTAGCTTCTCCTGCTCTCTGCTCCCTGAGAGAGAGAAAGAGAAATAGAGAGAGGTCTAAACCCACTCAGGCAAGTCTTGAGGGAAGGGTAAAAGCCAATGCTGAGTTCTCATTCACTGGAAGCTGAATGTGGAAGAGAGATGGCAAAGTGTCGGGCAAGCTCCATGCGGGATAGTGCAGCATGGTGGACAGTAGATTTGGGGAGCAAGAGGCTAGAGAAAAGGAAGCACATCTGAGAAAAGACTAGAATCTCTCTTCATGGTGTTCTTTTAGAAGTGCTACATGGGGCTGGTTGGTTAGCTCAGCTGGTTAGAGTGTGGTGTTATAACATCAAGATCAAGGTTTCGGATCCCCTTGCTGGCCAGCTGCCAAAAAAAAAAAAAAAAAAAAAAAAAGACAAGAACAGAAAGAAAAGCTACATGAATGAAAAGCTAAACCTTTGAGTCTGTATTAGTCCATTTTGTGTTGCTACAACAGAACACCTGAGACTAGGTAATTTATAAAGAACAGAGGTTTATTTGGCTTACGATTCTGGAACAGCTGCATCTGGCATGGTCCTCAGGCTGCTTCTACTCATGGTGGAAAGCAGCAGGCAGCTGGCTGGTACAAGCAGATCACATGGCGAGAAGAAGCAAGAGAGAGAGAGGGGAGGTGCCAGGATCTTTTAAACAATCAGCTCTCAAAGGAACTAATAAAGTGAGAACTTGCTACCCTCATCCGCCCCTTCCCTCCCACCAAGGGAGACCATTAATCCATTCATGAGGGATCTGCCCCCGTGACTCAAACAGTTTCGAACACTGCCACATTGGAGATCAAAATTCCGCATGAGTTTTGGAGGGGACAACACATCCGAACTCCAGCAGGGTCTGAGTTTTAGAAGCATTATACATAATAGTAAATATCCATGATATTCAGACTATGAATTTCTTTAGACGAAATTCCTCAAACCTAATTTTTTCTCTAGAAAAAGAAAAAAAGACTAAAGAAAATGACCAAACAAGCAATTCCATAACTTGGAAGAATATAGTAGCATCATGTTCATGTATGACAATCAAGTATGCCTTATCTCCAGGCAATCTGGCACCTGTTTAGTGTGCAGAAGATCTTCCTTACACACTCAGGCCATAGCTTGGGCAACAGCCAAGGTTAAGTAACAAGAGCTTCCTCCAGCCTCCCCTTGCTTTTTACACTTTACTTCTCTCCAAGTAGCCCAAAGCCACATTTTAATAAGTGACCTTCAACGAGCTGAATAATTTCTTCACCACATGGGTACATTCAAAAGCCTTGGAGGATTTAGCTGTAATAAGTAGTCCTAGCAAATATACGATCTTATGAAGACTTTGAAGTCTCTAAAAACTTCCCTTAAATAGCCTCAATTGAAGGTTTAGACTAGATGATTTACAGAGCCCCTTGCAAGGCCAAAATCCTGTGATTCGGGATCAGCAGAACCAGCTGGATGTTATAGCTTAGTGCCGATAATATGGCTTTCACTTCTTTAAGATTATTTTTGGATCCAAAACAGGCTGCTTGAATTGTTCAGCTACTCACTACTAACTAACATGTAGTCTTCACTTGCTAGCAACAAAACCAAACAAGGCAGAGATTTTTATTCCTATTCTCCCAGCTTAAAGATTACTTTGATAAAATTTTTTGTTAAATGGAATCAGAAAACATTACACAGTATTGCAAAGCCAGAGATATTTTCTTGTGACTCTGGATTGTCAGCACACTCAGGACTTGTATTTTTCTTTCAACAAACTACTGCACATTACTTCCAATTCCTACTTCCATCTAGTTTTGTAACTTTATAAACAAATTTGAAAATAATGTACCAAAATGCGCTTAATATTTAATTTTTCAGTAAGAGATGTAAAATAACACACTCTGTAAATTTTCTCTGGTTGGTGGATGAATCAAATTTCAAATTATGTGTGCACTAAGTACCACTTTTTGACATTTTCTAGACTTTTATATTAAGTATTGCCTTTTCAAAATAATAATTGCATATTTAATTATTTATGGCATCTAGGGCGTGATTTTTGGAAAAATAAAATTTTGAAGCACAATCACAAATAATAAATATATAAATTGAGAATCATCATCAACAAAAAGCATAGAAATTAACAGAAAATTAACCTACTAAAATCAACTAACTGAATAAGTAATTTTGAAATAGCAAAATTGACTGCTTGATTGACCAAATTTACTAAAAACTTGTGTTAAGCAATATTATTTTATAGTACATTTAATAAAAAAGAATGTTTTAAATATATCTACTGAGTCTAATCTTTTTTTTTTTCCCTAACATTTATTGAGGACTTAAAATAGGTCAGGCACTATTTTCTGTGCTTTACATAAATTACTTACTCTTCACAACAATCCTATGAGGTATATTTTATTGTATCACCATTTACAGAGAAAGGAAACAAGGCACGATCATGTTGAGTAACTTGTCCAAGTTTACACAACCAATAAGCTCACTATACCATATTGCTTACCATCCATGTGGTCAAGGTCCAGACTCATTTCCCATTTCCCCCTACCATGCTGTATTGTAACTTTATGATAGCAGAGACTATACCTTTTTTTTATTTTCCATTCTACCTCCAGAGCCTGTTTGAGTATCTGCTACATATGTGCTTTATTTCAATATTTTAGATATTGCCTATCTAAAGCTTATTCATCATTTAATTCTCAACTCAAATGTCACCTCCACCAAGAAGGCTTCCTTGACTTATCTATCTGAAAATTGTTAAGCTACCCTAACATAAACTGCATTATTCTTCTCACATACTACACAATATTTAATCTGATTAAATATCTGTAATATAGTAATATACCCAATTCAACTCTACATTCCTTGAAGGCAAGTGTTGAGCTTATAGTTTTATATATTCTGCACATGGCCTAACATGGTCATATGTGTATGAGTGTGTGTGCTTTAATTAATTAAATGATTTAATTGGCTTATCTGGTAAAGTCTGGATGATTTTTCATGCCACTAAAACAATACTGTTGTGATATCGGAATGAGTGGATGAGGCTAATAAAAATGTAATAGCCCAGTAAAAATGTTGGTAAGGCACTATATCTCTTGAACCTAACTTTCAGTATCAGCAATAGGAGACTCATTTGGCCTATAAATTTTTGTTGGTCTTCTAAACTCAAATGTCATAAAATCTATTTTGTAGCTACAAAATGTGTAGTGACTGTGTGTTTTTAAGAATTGCTTAAGCTTTATATATAAAAAAAAGTTTTTCCCAAAAGAATAATAAGTGAACCATTGGGAACAGAAAAGTTTTTTTCAGAGAGTTGATTTTAGAGAAAAGCTGTTTTAAATCTTTAATTGTTATGAATATATTTTAATGTATATTAGAAAAAATAAACTACCACACCAAAACCATATTGTCATAGCTAGTATTGCTTTGGATGGAATTAAAATAACCATTTTAGTTTAAAAAATAATTCTTAACTAAAATATTAAAATAACATGTGCTATCAGATATGGCTAAACCCATGACGGAAGCTTGAGAAACATGGTTTTAGACAACTGAAATATTAAACTAACTCTTTACTGAAACTTGGGTTCTTAACACTATTGAATCAATAATTGAGTTTGTTAGCTTTCACTCATTTGCCAGATATTTATAGAGCACTAGGCTCAGAACTAGAGAAGTAAAATGATTAAGAAAGCTTGTTCCTTCAAAGAGCTCACGACCCAAGGGGATTATAAATGCAGTGTAAGTGCCCTTATAGAAGGACTTCTATTGAAGGGTCATTTGTGGAGGAAAAAAAATTAGAAATGATCAGCTCAGCTTGGTGCATGGGGTATCCGTAAAAGGGGTCAGTAAAGGACTTGCATTTGGGAGGTTGAGTAGAAGTTCATTAGTCAAATGAGTGAGATCACATCATTTCAGGTGAAGACAACTGTCACTGTCAAGCCAGAGAGACGTCTATGACAAGAAATAATCCCAAATGGCTGGAGCCTGGAGTGCAGCACAGTAGGGATTGGAAACTGAGGCAAGAGCAAGTGGAGGCCTAGTATGCCATCCCAAAGAGTTGTTCCTATATCTAGAGGTAATAAAGGACTAATACATAGGGTAGGCACAACATCAGGTTTTTATTTTTAAAAAATAAATAATGCCACAGGAATTTTGCACTTATAAATTTCAATGTGAGAAATTTGAAAAGTATTTTTCTAGCAAAGATTCTCTTAGGAAAGAATTTCTCCAAGATGTCCAAAAAAGATTTGAAGGAGAGACACAAATGAAACACAAACGAGGTGAGGTGAAGCAAAACTTAACAAACCGTTAGAGAAAAACAAATTGTCTGTCTCCATGGCTTCCATCTCCAGTCCTGAAGGTCTCACCTGTTTCTTAAGGAAAGTACTTCCCGCTCCTCTGCTGTCCTGCTCCTTTCCCTTTGGCATCCCATGAAGTACTGTGGTGTTTCTGTAATCTTTTCTTATAACCAGTATAAAGATCAAGAGCTTTAAAAAATAATTTAGCATTTCAATGTAAAACTTCAGTAATATTTTTCATCATTACCCATATTTTATAATCTACTTTAAGCAAACTCTTGACCTTGATGTTATAATACTGCATTCTAACAAGCTGAGCTAGCTGGCCAGCCCAGAAGAGAGATTTCTAAGTATTGATATGAATGGAGTGATTCCCAAGATTATCTAGGATTATTGATAAGGGAAAAAAGCAAGGTTAACTTTAAAAATTGTATACACACACACTACATTTCATGTAAGAAAAAAAGGGAAAATAAGAATATATTTTATATTATATACATACGGTTATTTTTGCAAAAAAATTAGAACAATATGCCAGAAAATAATGAAGTAGATTGCATACAAGAAGCAAGTGGGAGGGTGGAGGGAAGCAAGTAAAACTTCTCTGATATTATCTCTTTATACAGCTTTGATTTTGTAAAACATTAATGTTTGATATCTTCCAAAAAATCAACCAAATAAGAAAAAATAATGAATAAAAAAAGAAACAAATAAACCTAACTGTATATCAAACTGATAACCACATAGAAGAAAAAAATGAATTCAAGTAACTTTTGAATGATGTATTCTGTCTGTATACACTCAGTGGAATATAGTCTAAGGACCAAAGTAACTGTAATGAAATCTTGGACTTTACACAGTAGGTTTATTGTTGGTGGTAGTAGTAGTATAGGTATATATAGGTGTAGCAATTCTAAACTATTTTTTGTGTATTGTATATCTGAGAAATGCATAAGTATTTAATGTGGTTAGGAACCAGCGTTCTTACTGTGGTCTCCCACAGTAAGGTAGATACAGAATAGAGGAGAGAGAGAGAGGAAAAATGTAGTGTTGGATTAATAATAGGTGTATTCATATAAACTCTCAAATATACATAAAATTTTGTACCTGTGTCCACTGAATGGCCCTACAAGCAATGATCTCAATACCAATGATCACAAAAAGCACTCAGATCTAAATGTCATTCCGTATTAAAAGAAACTAGGACTGTGGAAAAACAACTGATTCCAGTCTGGGGCAGTAAAAGTGCACACAAGCCTGGAACACCCTGTTGTACCAGAAAGAAAAGAACTGCCCCCAAAATTGAAGATGGAAATATCAAGAGGACATGGAGCCATTTGAAAGGGTTGCCATGGGTCAAGATTGGGATAATTTGGACATTAAAATAAATAATGACACTCTTTAAATACAACATTGAATTTAAAAATCTATATAGATTTAAAATGTTTTTTTAATGAGGGAGAGAAAAAATACATCTTTAGAATTCTTTAGAATGCCAATTTATAAATGTAGAAGGCATAATAAGAATTTTTAAATGATCATTTTTACAAACACCATTATAATAATTGATTCAGGCAAGAATTAACAATGGGTGCTAAAACCATCAGGTGGTCAGTTGGTTAGAGCACAGTGTTATAACATCAAATTTGAGAGTTCAGATCTCTTTACCAGCGAGCCACACACACACACACACACACACACACACACACACAAATCATGTGAAAGTTGTGGGGAAAGAAGATGTTGACTCAGTCTCAGTGTCACTTCATTTATCACATTATTAATGACAAAATAAAAAAGGATACATTTTTATTGTAGAAATCCTCAATCAAGTGATCAGAGATAATATGGGGAAAGAAGATGTTGACTCAGTCTCAGTGTCACTTCATTTATCACATTATTAATGGCAAAATAAAAAAGGATACATTTTTATTGTAGAAATCCTCAATCAAGTGATCAGAGATAATATCACCAATAATGGGAAAAGTGACTTTGTATGCACTGAGATGATCTCACAGAGATAATCTTTTTTGTCAAAATTGGTAACCTAATCTAATCGTGAAGAAACGATCATACAAATCCAAGTTGAAAAACATTTTGTAATAAAACCAGCAAAATTTCATAATAGTCAAAAACAGGCTTGAGAATTGTTCTAGATTAAAGAAGAAACAAGAGACAAGTCTTCTTTGTGTGATCAAAGTCACTTTATTATCAGCTTTAAAGTTAAGTTGCTAAAGTTTAGTAGTTTTCAACAATAAGTTGTTTTATGGAAACTTCATGGCAACAACAAAGCAAAAACCTATAGTAGATATACAAAAGATAAAAAGTAAAAAAACAAGCATACAACTAGAGAAAAATCACCAAATCATAGAGGAAGACAGCAAGATAAGAAGAAAAGAACAAAGGAAAATAATTACCAAAATGACAGTAGTAAGTTCCGCCTTTCAATAATTACCTGAATGTAAATGAATTAATCCTCAAATCAAAATGCATAGAGTGGCTCAAAGGATAAAAAATAAAGGCCTATCTACTTTATTGCCTACAAGAGATTCACTCACCTTTAAGAATACATCTAGGCTGCCAAGTTCAGAGATGAAAAGTATATTCCATGCAAATAGAAACCAAAAGAGAGCAGAGGCAGTTATTCTTATATCAGATAAAACAGACTTTAAGTAAAAACTGTAAAATGAGCCAAAAAAGATCATTACATAATGATAAAATAGTCAATTCATTAAGAGGATATAACAATTGCAAATATATATTCACCAAACATCAGAGCACCTAAATATATCAAGCAAATATTAATAGATCTGAGGAAAAAGATAGATTGTAATACAATAACAGTAGGAGATTTCAATATCCCACTTTCAGCAATGGACAGGTCATTCAGACATTTAGTCAATAAGGAAACACCAGACTGAAACTACACTTTAGACCAAATGGACCTAACACATATATATATAGAACATTCTATCTAACAGCAGCAGAATACATATTTTTCTCAAGCACACATGGAACATTCTCCAGGACAGATCATATGTTAGGCCACAAAATGTTTTACTAAATTTAAAACTATATCAAATATCTTCTAGGGTCACAATGGTATAAAACTAGAAATCCATAACAGGAAGAAATTTGGAAAATTCACAAACACATGAAAATTAAACAACACGTTTCAGAACAACCAATGAATCAAAGAGAAAACTAAAACAGGAACTTAAAAAAATTATCTCTGAAAATAAAAACACAACAACAAAAATGTACAGGATTCAGCAAAAGTTAGAGGGAATTTTATAGCAATAAATGCCTGCACCAAAAAGAAGAAAGATCATCACAAATACACAAATTAACATTACTCCTCAAGGAAATAGAAAAAGATGAACAAACTAAGCCTTAAGATAGTAAAAGGAAAGAAATAATAAAGATCAGAACAGAAATAAATGAAATAGAGACAAGAAAAGCAATAGAAAAGATCAGCAAAACTAAGACTTAGTTTTTTTTTGAAAAGGGAAACAAAATTGACAAAACCTTAGATGGACTAAACAAGAAAAAAAGATGACTCAAATTAATAAAATCATAAATTGGAAAACCTAGGAAATATGGATAGATTCATAGAAATATACAGCACAGTAAGACTGAATTATGAATATAGAAAATCTGAACAGATCAATAATGAGTAAAGAGACTGAATCTGTAATAAAATGTCTTCTGACAAAGTAAAGCCCAGGACTGAATGGCTTCACTGCTGAATTCTATCAAACATTTAAAACAGAAATGATACCAATCCTTCTCAAAATCTTACAAAAAGTTGAACAGGAGGGAATTCTTTCAAACTCAGTTGTTCAGGCCAGCATCACCCCATACCAAAGCCAGACAAGGACACTATGAGAAAAGAAAAATTACAGGCCAATGTTCTTGATGAACATAAACTGCAGGAGGGAATTCTTTCAAACCCAGTTGTTCAGGCCAGCATCACCCCATACCAAAACCAGACAAGGACACTATGAGAAAAGAAAAATTACAGGCCAATGTTCTTGATGAACATAAACTCAAAAATCCTCAGTAAAATACTCGCAAACTGAATTCAACAGCATATTAAAAGTATCATTAGCCATGATCAAGTAGCATTTATCCCAATGATGCAAAGAAGCTTCAAAGTACACAAATATGTAAAAGTGATATATCACATTAACAAAATGAAGAACAAAAACCATGAGATCACCTCAATCAATGCAGAAAAATCATTTGACAAAATTCAACATAGTTTCATGATAAACTCTCACCAAATTAGGTCAAGAAGGAATCTAACTCAACACAATAAAGGTCACATGTGAAAGACCCACAACTGAAATCTTACACAATCATGAGAAATTGAAAGCTTTTATTCTATAATAAGGAACAAGACAAGGATGCCCATTCTTGCCACTTCTATTCAACATATTACTGGAAGCCCTAGCTATAGCAAATAGGAAGGGAGAGAAATAAAAGGCATCCAAATTGGAAAATAAGAAGTTTAACTGTCACTGTTCACAGATGATATGATCTTATCAAGAGAAACCCTTAAAGAGTCAACCAGAAAACCATCAGAACTAATAAAGAATTGCAGGACACAAAATCCACATACAAATTCTGTAACATTTCCATACACTAACAACGGACTATTCAAAAAAAATCAAGAAAAAATTCCATTCACAATAGCAAAAATAAACAAAAAATACTTAGAAATGAATTAACCAAAAATGTGAAATACCTGTACACTGAAAGTTACAAAACATTGATGTAAAAAGTTTAAGACAACACAAATAAATTTTTAAAATCTTATGTTCATGAATTAGAAGAATCAATATTTTTACAATGTTCATACTAGTCAAAGCAATCTATAGATTCAACACAATTTCTACCAAAATTTCATGATATTTTTCACAAAAATAAAAAAATTCTAAAATTTGTGCTATGGATTTAATGTTCCCCCCAAAACTCACTGAAGCTTTATCCCCACTGTAACTCTTAAGAGGGTGGTAAATCCTATTTTGATATTTGTAAGTTGGACCTTGAAGAGGTGATTAGATTGTGAGGACTATGCCTTTGCAAATGGATTATGGTGTAATGGGCATGGTTCTGGTGGCTTTAAAAGGAGAGTGAGTGAGAAGCTTAGCTCTCTTTTATTCAGGCATTCTCACCATGTGACACTCTGTGTTGCCAAATCATCACCAACAAGGACCTAACTGGATGTAAAATCTGGACTGTGGACTTTCAAGCCTCTGAAACTGTAAGAAATAAATTTCAGTTCTTTATACATTATCCACTGTATTAGTCCCTTTCTGCTCCTTATGACAACATACCTGGAACTGAGTTATTTGTAAAGAAAACAAAATTTATTGCTTACATCTTCTGAGGCTGAAAAGTCCAAAGTACAGGGAATTCAGCTGGTAAAGTTCTTGGTGGTAGAAACACTGATGGCACCTTCACATGCTTTAAAAGGAGAGTGAGTGAGAAGCTTAGCTCTCTTTTATTCAGGCATTCTCACCATGTGACACTCTGTGTTGCCAAATCACCACCAACAAAGACCTAACTGGATGTACCATCTGGACTGTGGACTTTCAAGCCTCTGAAACTGTAAGAAATAAATTTCAGTTCTTTATACATTACCCACTGTATTAGTCCCTTTATGCTCCTTATGACAACATACCTGGAACTGAGTTATTTGTAAAGAAAACAAAATTTATTGCTTACAGCTTCTGAGGCTGAAAAGTCTGAAGTACAGGGAATTCAGCTGGTAAAGTTCTTGGTGGTAGAAACACTGATGGCACCTTCACATTGCAAAAATGGCAGAGCAGAGAGAGACATTAACTTCCTCATTCATTTTCCTTTTAAAGTCCTCCAAATCATGCCCATGAACACCATTTTTAATCTATTCACTATGGCATGATCCTGCAATCTAATCACTTCTTCAAGGCCCCACCTTTCAATTACCATAATAGGATTTCCCACTTCAACAGTAACAGTGAGGATTAAGTTTTGGGGTTATATTAAATCCAAGGCACCCAGTTTCAAGTATTCTGTTATAGGCAACAGAAACTGACTAATACAATTTTTATAAAAGCACAAAAGACCCCAAATAACCAAACAATCTTAAGCAATAAGAACAAAGATAGAGGGATCACATTATCTGATTTTAAAATAGAATACAAAGCTATAATAGTGAAAACTACAGGATACTGGCATAAAAGACACATTGATAAGTGAAACAGAATAGTGAGCCCAGAAATAAATCCACACATTTACAGTCAATTGATTTTCAATAAGAGTGCCAAATTCACATAATTGGGAAAGGACAATTTTTTAAATACATAGTGTTGGGAAAACTGAATATTTACATGCATAAGAAATAAATTAGAACCTTATGTCATGTGATTTACAAATATCAACTGAAGGTGTATAAAAGACCTAAACATCAGGCCTGAATCCACAAAACTCCTAGAAGAGTGGGCGATGAATTTTTGGATATAGTCCCAAAAGCATAAGCAACAAAAATACAAAAATAAACTAATGAGATACATCAAACAGAATGGGATAAAATATTTTAAACTACATAACTGATTAATATCCAAAATATATAAGGAACTATTACAACTCAATGGCAAAAAATAAAAGATAAAAAATGGCAATTTAAAAACGGGCAAAGAACCTGAATAGACAATTATCAAAAGAAGAAATACAGATAGCTAACAGGTATATGAAAAAGTGCTAAACATCACTAATAATCAGAAAAATGCAAATTAAAACCACAATGAGATATCACCTCACGCCAGTTAGAATGGCTATTGTCAAAAAGATTTTA
>NW_007738975.1:32905-34618 GCF_000696425.1 Galeopterus variegatus
GGGCAAAGAACCTGAATAGACAATTATCAAAAGAAGAAATACAGATAGCTAACAGGTATATGAAAAAGTGCTAAACATCACTAATAATCAGAAAAATGCAAATTAAAACCACAATGAGATATCACCTCACGCCAGTTAGAATGGCTATTGTCAAAAATATTTTAAAAAAATAACAAGTGTGGCAAGGCTAGGGAGAAGAGGGAACACTTGCACATTGTTGGTGGAAATGTAAATTATTACAGCTATATGGAAAACAGTATAGAGGATCCTCAAAAAATTAAAAATAGAAATGCCATATTATCCACCAGTCCCACTATTAGATACATATTCTAAAGATATAAAGTCAGTATTTCAAAGAGATATCTGCACTCCAATGCTTATTGCAGAGTTATTCACAATAGCCAAGATATGGTATTAATGTAAGTGTCCATGAATGAATGAATGGATAGAGAAATCTGGTATATATGCACAATGGAATACTACTCAGCCTTAAAAAAGAAGAAAATGCTGTCATTTGCAACAACATGAATGAACTCAGAGTATATTATATTAAGTGAAATAAGACAAGCACAGAAAGACAAATACCACATGATCTTACTTGTATGTTCAGTCTTAAAAAGTTGAACTCATAGAAGTAGAGAATAGAATGATAGTTGACAGGGGCTACTAATAGTGAAGGGCATTGGGAAGTGTTTGGAAAAACACAAAATTTCAATTAGATAGGGGGAATAAGTTCAAGAGCTCTATTCTACCACATGAAGACTATTATTAATAACGATGCATTGTACCCTTGAAAATCACTAAAAGAGTAGATTTTAAGTGTTCTCACCACAAAAAAATAAGTATGTGAGGTAATGCATATGTGAATTAGCTCTATTGAGCCATTCCACAGTATACACATATTTCAAAATATCATGTTGTACACAATAAATATATACAATTTTCACAAGTAAATAAATTATTAATTAATTTTAAGGTAAAACATAAAATCAATAAAAAATAAAGTTAGTGTAGCAATGATGTTACTAATTATGAGTATATTAGCATAACATGATATTAATTATGGTAATCTATTTAAATCAAATTGAAGGAAATAAATTTTGATATAGCAAAAAAGAAAAGACAGAAAAGTGCTGATAACACCACAGTCTAGTGCTCAATCCCCGTACAGGCTAGCCACAAATAGAGAGTTAACCCTAGAGACCTCATCCAGAGTTACCTGCTCCAGTTGAGGAGCTGAAGAGTTCCCCAGCACTGGACTGTGGGTTTCCTCTGGAGGTCCCAGCAAACCCCCTCAGAGTCACTCTAGCTGAGGAGCTGCAGAGCACCTCAGTGCCTCTTTCAGGCATCCAAGGTTCTAGCTGAAGCCCTAGAAATCCCACAAAGGGTTTTCAACTAAATCTGAGGAGCTATAGAACAGCTCACCACCTCTTTTGAAAGCATAAGATCCTGGCCACAGATGAGCAGCTCCAAGTGCCCCAATGCCTCTACCAGGGGCCTGAAATACTACCTACAAACCCAGTGTCACCTACTCCAGCACAGAAGCTTCATAACACCCTAGTGCCTTTCCTTGGACTCCTAAGTAACAACCACTGCCCCAGAAACCACCTTCCCCCAATCTAGTGTTGTCCCGACCCGTGGGATATTCAACACAGACCCTGGAGGGGGGAGTGGGAATTGGATGGGACAAGAGACATGAGAAATGGAGACAAG
>NW_007738975.1:35168-36334 GCF_000696425.1 Galeopterus variegatus
ATGGAGACAAGACAGTATTCTGATCAAGTCTCGTTTATTAGCCAGAAGGTCACAGTTTATATAGACAGCAGGAGGGAATCAGCAGATAATTAAGTATGCAGATGTTTTCTGGGAAAAACCACAGGGCAAATCGTTCAGGAAAATGGAACATTTCTCAGCTATCTAAAGCAAAGCAGCAGGTGATATATGCCTAGGGTTGTGCAAGCAGTAAGAAGGAGAAAATGGCAGAAAGGTCACAGCATTATATCTTTAGTGTGAGAAGGCTATTAGCAGGGCTTCATGACCCTGGGCAGGAAACAGCCGGGCTCTATGGCTCCAGACAAGTGTGAGCAACTCCCAGTGAGGAGCTACAGAGCACCCTTGTGCCACTCTCAGGGATCCATCATCCCAACCATTTCCATGGCACCCTGCCCACTCAAGCCATGGAATAGCCAGTTGCCCTAGTACCTCACCCAAGATTCCAAAGACGTGACTGCAACCCCAGCAACCCCATCCAGGGTCACCCACTGCAACTGAGGGGTCACAAAGCACACCAGTGCATCTCCTAGAAGGTCAAAGTCCTGTTCACAACCCCAACACTCCTACCCAGTGTCATCCATTCCAGCAAGGAGCTACCAAGTGACCCAATACCTTATCCAGGGGCCCAACAACTCATTTGCCCCCAGACAACCTCATCGACTCCAGCAGAAGAGCACCCAATTGCCCCAGCACCTCTCCCACAGTTCCAAGGTGCTACCCTGGCCCCAGAGATTGTTCACCCAAGGTGTGAAAGCCACTGAATGACCCAGTGCCTTCTTCAGGGCTCAAGGTTCTGTCTGACCCTCAGGTACCCCACACAATACAGCAGAGAAACTGAGTGCTCCAAAACTCTTCCCAGTGGTCAAAGGTCCCACTCACAGCTGCAGCAACACTTCCCACATCAGTGTAAAAGCCACCAAATACCCCAGTGTCCCTAATGGGGGCCCAAGGTCCCACTTGCAGCCACACAACTCTGCTCACTCTAACAGAGGAACCAGCCAGTACCCCAGTACTTCTACTGGGGGCCCAAAGATCCACCTTAGGCACCATCACACCACCCATACAAGTAAAGGAATTTTTTTTTTCCTTTTTTTGTCTTTTTTCGTGTCTGGCAATGGATTGCAACCCTCAGTGTCGCGCCCGTACCG
>NW_007738975.1:36475-37481 GCF_000696425.1 Galeopterus variegatus
GGCCCAAAGATCCACCTTAGGCACCATCACACCACCCATACAAGTAAAGGAATTTTTTTTTCCTTTTTTTGTCTTTTTTCATGTCCGGCAATGGATTGTAACCCTCAGTGTCGCGTCCGTACCGGACCAGGACCGGCAACGGGATCGCAACCCTCGGTGCTGCGCCCACACCTCGCTCAACCAATGAGCGGGAACCGGTCTGTATGTGGGATCCACACCCTCGGCGGGAGCGCCGCCACACTCCCAAGCGGTGCACTGTAGCAGTGCGCCACTGGGCCGGTCCCAAGTAAAGGAATTTTTAAGCACTCAGGTGCCCCTCCTGTAAGCCTGAAAACTCACCAATGGCTCCAGTGACCCCATCCACTCCAGAAGAATATTTACTGAGCTTCCTCTCAAGCACCCAAGACGTGGCCTGCCTGGGGCCTCCCCACCACCCAATATCCTTATACCTTTGGACAGATGAGCAGCCCCTCCAGGACTCAATAACTGATCCTTTCCCCCAGCAAAGCACTGACACAGCCTCCATTAAGACCTGCAACCTAGGCCACGGAGGCACTCACAGGTAAATCCAACATTGGATATATTCAAAGAATTCACACAGAGATTACATTACCATGCTCACCCAGAAACAAACCTAAAACACCCTCTGCAACTGCCAGTATAGAACATATCTACAGGAAAAATCTTTCCCCACAAAAAAGTACTCCAGAAAATTATAAGAAGCTGCTATTCCACCAGATGCCTAGACATCTATGTAGGAATAAAAGAAACAAACAAACAAACAAAAAGTAAATATGACACACCCAAAGGAATAAGACAATTCTTGAGAACCAGACCCAAAGAAAAGGAAATCTATAAAATTCCTGAACAGGAATACAAAGTAATGATCTTAAGAAAACTAAGCAAAATATAAGAGATTACAGATAAACAATTTAACAAAGTCAGAGGAACAATTCATGACCAAAACGAAAATTCAACAGAGATAAATGTCAAAAAAAAAAAAAAA
>NW_007738975.1:38662-39729 GCF_000696425.1 Galeopterus variegatus
TTGGAACTAAAGAATTTATTAAATAAAATTAAAAATACAAAGAGCTTAAGCCACAGACTACGTCAAGCAGAAGAAGGAATTTTTGAATTTGATGATAGGTCATTTGAGATAACCCACTTTGACAAAAAAAAAAAAACAAATAGAAAAGAACAAGTAAAAGAAAGAAAGAAAAAGAGGGGAAAAAGAAGAAAGTCAATGAGATTTATGGGACAACTTTAAGTATATAAATATCTGAATTGTGGGTGCTCCAGGAGAGGGAGAGAGGGGGAAAGTCATAGAAAAGCTATTTAACAAAATAAAAGCTGAAAATTTCCCAAGTTATGGCAGAGATATGTCCTTCCGGATCCAAGAGGCTCAAAGACATCCAAAGATTTAACACAAAAAGGTCCTCTCCAAGGTACACTGTAGCCAAACTGTCAAAAGTAAAATACACAATTCTAAAAACAGTAAGAGAAAACTGTCAGGTCACACATATGGGAGTCCTTAACAGAATAACAGTAGACTTCTCAGCAGAAAGATTATAAGCTAGGAGAGAATGATATGATATATTAAAAGTGCTGGAAAAAAGGTAAAATGGTTGGAACAACCAAAATTCAAAGAAATGCATGATAATGAGGACACCTTAACCTATGAATGGCATGCTGACACTGGGAACCCAGAATGATGGAGACTGAGAGTGGTGATGATGCTCTTAGTTTTGGTTACACTCTCACCTTAGTGAGAGCTTGACAGAAAAGGAGGTATTGTTAAATAAAAAATATAGGAAGCCGTTGTTTCAGACTACATTCCTCCCAAAAGACAAGGGGCCTTGCTAATTTTCACATCCCTTAGGTTATGATCTGACCTTCTGAGAACACAGGAGAAAAAGATAACAGCCAATTTCCCTAATAAGCTAGTTTAAACCTTCAGTATGTATGTTAACAAAGTCCTCTCTGTTTTAATCCTTACACAAAAGAGATAGACTGAAGTAACTTGATGTTAACTAATTCGCTATTTTTCTGCTATTCTGTCTTTTTGTCCCCACCTTACAAGGAAAGTAACTTCAGAGTGACTGGTCTGGTTTTTGT
>NW_007738976.1:0-1673 GCF_000696425.1 Galeopterus variegatus
CAAAATGGTCATTAAGTACATGAAAATGTAAAGAGAAGTGGATGACGCTGGCGTGTGAGACGCCAGGAGTGCGTGCTGGTCACCGGGCACGACTCCCACATGGCCCTTCTGCCGTGGGCACCAGAGACCAAGAGCGACCACCCAGGCCTAAATCTTAACCTTTTGAAAAAGCTTATGTTGCGACAACTTCTTCCTACCTCTCCCAGAGCCAACCCTGAACCGGTTGGGGCTTGAAATGGTTGGAGTGGTTTCTTCTTCCTCTCACTGAGGCTTCTCCCACCTTCGCGAACTCTGTGGATCTCTCCTCCTCTTCCCCTGGAGCTCCAGTGGTCCCAGGTATTTGGAAGATGGCGACGGGTCTGGGGCGGGGGCGTCAGAAGACAGCGTGAGCCTGAGAGGTCTGCGCTGTGCTGCCAGAGTTCTATTTGCATTTCCAAGAGCAACAAAAAATGAATAAGTCTTTGATCAACTAATCTACAACTATAAAAAAGCAACTACAGATTCGAGGTTTAGGGCCAACATAAAAGATGATTCCTGGGAGCGCCTGAGCCGTGCTGTGGGACCGAGTGAGCAGCCTGAGGCAGCAGCGGCTGAGGACGGGGACGGTGACGACGCGGAAACAGAGAGGGAGCTGTTCAGCCGGCCCAGCTCTGTGAGTGACCCCCAGCCCGGCCCTGCTTGTGGGGCAGACGCCCATCCGGCTTCCGCCTGCCCCACTAGGCCAATCACCAGCCCGGGGCTGCCTCCATTTTCTCGGGTGGGGGCGGCTGCGGCCAGCTTGGCTCCTTACTGAGCCTTCCCACTTCCTTACCCCAGCATGGGGCCTCCAGGGGCCTGCAGGCCGGCCTCCCATCCCACTCCCCCCGTGGTTCTCTGGTGGGGCTGGTGGCATGGGGAGCCCCCGGCCAGTGTTGGGAGGGCAGGGAAGAGTGGGCCGGGCCGATTGTCACTCCACCGCACCCTGGGCTCCGGCCCCTGGTAAACTTCCTGTTACTGGGAGGCAGATACCATCAGTTTGGAAAAACACCTAACCGATTTCTGGTTAGGAAAAGTGTGATTGGAGTGCTCCTGAGCTCTCTTGAACCTGCCGGAGAGCTGACTGCGGGCAGGCGCTGGAGTCGGTCCATGCCGGGGAGATTCAAAGAGGAACTGTGTACTGCGGGCTTCTCCCCTGAGGAGCTCACGCTCCGGTGTGGGAGATAAGACAAGTACACAGATAACTGCAATACCAGGAGGAAGGTGATAAGTCCCGAGAAAGCCCTATACAGTGCTACAAAGGCACCCAGAGTGACTGGTCATCTGTGCCTAGCAGAAACCTGAAAGACTTCCTGGGAGGGACAGTGCCGAGCAGGGGCTTGAAGGCCCGGCTGATAGATGAGGGTTGCAGAAGACACGTCCCAGCCCAGTCCAGTGCACACAGAGCGGGGAGGCGTCTGGCTTAGGGAGGCGGAGACTCTGCAGAAAACACACACCCTGCGGGCCACCTATGTGAGGTCCAACAGCCCTGCCTAGTGCGCACAGAGCGGGGAGACATCTGGTTAGGGAGGCAGAGACTTAGCAGAAAACACACACCCTGTGGGGCCGCCAATGCGTGATCCAGCAGCCAGGGCCAGAGCACACGGAACAGGGAGAAGTCCTATACGGGAAGTGGAAGCTCAAAAGAGACCACACAT
>NW_007738976.1:4886-8218 GCF_000696425.1 Galeopterus variegatus
CATGCACAAGAATGTTCAGAGCAGCACCATTCATAAGATTGCCAAACTGGAAATAACTCACATGTTCATAAACAATACAATGGACACCTGGAGAGATCCCAGTTTTGTTGGGCCTAAAAATATATACAATTTGGGGACCCTCTTTACGTAGATGAATATAGAATTACAAATATAAAACTTAGTATCAAAGCAAACATTTATTAGAACAAGTACAAACATTTAAGGAAGAAGTAACACCAATTCGTCACAAACTCTTCCAAAAAGTAGAAGAGGAGGAAAATTTTCCCAACTCATTCCATGAGACCAATATTATTGTGATATCAAAATCAGACAAAGACATCACAAGAAAAAGGAAGAAATTCATCCCTTAAGAATACAGACTCAAAAATCCTCAACAAAATAGCAGATGGAATCCAGCAACAAGTAAAAAGAATTATATGCAATGACAAAGTGGGATCATGGGCCGGCCCGGTGGCGCACTGCTACAGTGCGCCGCTTGGGAATGCTGCGGCGCTCCCGCCGAGGGTTCGGATCCTACATACAGACCGGTTCCCGCTCACTGGCTGAGCGAGGTGTGGGCGCGACACCGAGGGTTGCGATCCCGTTGCCGGTCCCGGTCCGGTACTGGCGCAACACTGAGGGTTGCGATCCGTTGCCGGACACGAAAAAAGACAAAAAGGAAAAAAAAAAGTGGGATCATGACAAAGTGGGATCAACCCAAGAATGCAAGATTGTTTCAATGTATGAAAATCAGTTAATGTGATAACCAAATTAATAGAATAAAAGACAAAAACCACATGATCATCTCAATAGATACAGAAAAGCACTTGACAAAATCCAATACGCTTTCATGAAAAAAGATATTCAGCACCCAGAACTAGAAGGGAGTTTCTTCAACCCAATAAAGAGCATCTATGAAAAACCCACAGCTAACATCATACTTATTGTTGAAGGACTGAAAGCTTTCCCCCTAAGACTGGAAACAAGACAAAGATGTTTGGTCTTCCCACTGCTATTCAACGTTATAGTGGGGACTCTATCCAGGGAAAGAAAAAGGCATAACAAATTAATTTTACAAATTATACAAAAATTTTTTGTTATGTGAGCACATTGCCAGGTCTCCTTCCAGAGACTTTGAAGGGTCTGTGAAAATGAGAACCCCTGAAGCTGGTTTGTTAGTTTCACAGTACATCCAACTCTGCATTACAGGGTGATGTAATAACACAATGGAAGATTGTACAGCAATGAAAATGAATATCCCTGTAATGGTCAGCCACCAAAAAAAAAAAAAAAAAGAAAAAAAAGAAAGAGAAAGAGTATGAAGTCAGAGTAAGAAACTGGGGGACATTTAGCAAGGCCCATTTGTTCAGAGTCCTCTCTGTCCCTGTCTTTGGAGATGAGGATGCTCCTTTCCTTCAGGGATAGGGAGGGCGCTTCTCACAAGAGGGCCTATGACCTGCTGCAGGGGAGGAGAGCTGGGGAAAGTCAGAGACTGTCCTGCACATGCTGTTTCCCAAATTCCTTCAGCTTAAAATATTCAGTATGCCAGGGTGCCATATTTTGAGGTAGTATTTCTGAACGCTGTCACTAGACAGTATAACAAGGTTGTTCGCTCTCTAATAATCTGCTGAGCTGCATCTTTATATTTTTCCACTTTTGTTCATCTGTATTATTTTTCACAATCATAAGGTAAAATACATTTTTTAAAGAGGGAAAAAGGAAAAAGCCTAAAGGCCTCTAAACACAAAAGTTGACATCAGAAATATTCTAAATCAAAAGAGGAGAGGAGTGTCTTCTAGGATGATTAGATTATTAGAAGTGATGAAATGCCCCCTTCTTGCCCAATAAACCCCAGAAGCTCCAGGACTGGCCCAGGGCAGAGAAAAGAGGAGAGGGTTAATAGGGCTCCCCAGGGACATCCCCTTCCCCTGGCTGGTCTCCCTGTGTGTCCCCAGGCCTGCCCCAGGGGGCGCTGCTCTCCACCGAACTCTCACTTTCAGACAATAGAGACAGCCCTTCCTCTGCTGCCTTACTGCACAGCTCAGGAAAGACTGGAATGTTCAAATAAAAATGAACAACAGCAAAAAACCTTGACAAAGGAGAGCCAAATGCAGAGGACCATGGATCCACATACCCTGCATACAAGAGACAGCTTGTTCTCTGGGCTCTAGATCCCTTCCATTCATCTGCTGCCTCAAGAATAAGAGGGACTCCTCCCTGAGTCTCCCCATTCCTGGCTCCAGGCTTTCTTCCACATAGTATCTCTAAGCTTGCATGTGTGTGCCAGCACACATTTGCACACGCAAACACGTGTACATGCTCATGCATACTCGTATTCGTATAGTTACACACATACACACCCCATACACATAGGTAGCTACACACATACACACCCCATACACATACATAAACATAACACACACCTACACACAGACATTTGTACACACGCACACAAATGCACATACATAAACATACGTGCACACACACAACACATGCTCACGGGCACACATACATGCACACAAACACATACAATGCTTGTAAGCATATCCTCATACAGCCACATGTATATACACACATATACACCTGCATATACATGCAAACTCATTACACACACACAAATACACACACTCATGCACATACTACAAATACAGATACTCCATGATTTACTATAGGGTTAGTCCCAGTAAACCCATTGTTAACTTGAAAATATTGTAAGTCAAAAATGCATTTAATATGTCTCACTACCAAACATCATCACTTAGCCTAGCCTCCCTTAAATGTGCTCAGAACACTTAAATTAGCCTACAGTTGGGCAAAATCATCTAACACAAATTCTATTTTATAATAAAGTGTTAATATGTAATTTAGTGAATACTGTACTGAAGTGTGATTTCTACTGAATGTGTATTGCTTTTGCACCATGGTAAAATCAAAATATCTTAAGTCAAACCACTGTAACTTGGGACTGTCTGCACATACATACAAAACTCAGGCATACACATACAAACACATATGCACACACACACATACAGACACATATACACACAAATGTAGGCAATACACGCATGTGTGTGTATCCATGTGCACAAAAGCAAACATACATGCACTCACACGCAAATACACATATACATATGTAGGTACATATATGCACACAAAAACACACATACAGATAATACACAAATATATACACATACCACACAAACGTATCTATCTATCTATATATCCACCCATATATACATACACAAGAATACATACAAACACACATATACAGTCCACATGCACACACACATACCTACATGCACATATTGCACATGGTACCCAATCTCCAAGAT
>NW_007738976.1:8928-10950 GCF_000696425.1 Galeopterus variegatus
TCCACATGCACACACACATACCTACATGCACATATTGCACATGGTACCCAATCTCCAAGATAACCTCCAGTGATCTTTATCTCCTGGTATTCATGCCTTTGTACAGTCCTCTTCCACAGTATATCAGGGTTGCTCTGTGTGGACAAGAGAATATGGAAAAATGATGGTATGTGACTTCCAAGACCAGATTGCAAAAACATTGTGGTTTCTGCCTTGCTCTTTCCCTCTTGGGTCACTCACTCTGGAGGAAGCCAGCTGCTGTTTCATGAGTACATTCAAGCATGCAGAGGTTGACATGACAAGGAACTGAGACCTTCTACCAACAGCCAGCACCAACTTGCCAGGAGGGTGAGTGTGCCATCTTGGAAGCAGATCTTCCAGCCCCAGTCAAGCCTTCAGTTGACCACAGCCCTGGCTGACATCTTGACTGCAGCTTTGTTAGAGACCCTGAACCAGAAATATCCATCTATGCCTCTCTCAGATTCCCAATCCACAGAAACTGTGTGAGACAGACATTTATTGTTTCAAGCTACTAAGCTTTGGGATAATATGTTATGCAGCAATAGAGCAAGAGATAATGAATACATACACCACACATACACATACACATATGAACACACATACATCCATATACCCATATATGTACACAAAAATACATTCTCCCACATACACACAAACCTACATATACATACATAAGCATACACAAACACACAAGCATACGATACTCCTGGGTACATATAAACTCATATACACACTTATAAACACATACACACATACACATATGCACAAGCCCTGAGAACCCACTGCTAAAGTCTTTAGGCTTTTCAGCATCCAAATACTCACCTAGAACTCACCACCATCTCTGAGGAGCTGCCTCTTTTTCAGGAGATTCCCACCAGAGGTGATCATGCCCTTGAGGGAAGACCTTGTTTCCTGACAAAGCGTTTTGGCCTGGCCTTGCAGATCTCCACCCAATGGTAGTATCTCCCCCACTTGGTATCCAATATTCAAGAAGTGGCATAGGAATGGTGGTCCATGCCTCGCTTCACTGTCTACCAGCCAAGATGACCTACAGACAGGAAGCTCCTGAGAAGACTCTGAGGCTGAGTCCAGCTTTGGTGAGGCTGGCTCGGGGCTCACCCTCTCCCCATCAGAANCTCTGAGGCTGAGTCCAGCTTTGGTGAGGCTGGCTCGGGGCTCACCCTCTCCCCATCAGAATGGGTAGCTTCTGTGTTCTGGGACCAGCTGGACTCTCTTACCCCTTCTCCCTGATGAGCTGTGAAGCAGGAGTCCTGGGTTCCACTCCTGGTTCTCTACCAGACCAGGCCTCTTCCCTTCTGAGTTTCAGGGTCTTTCACCCACTTGTAGGACATGGACTGAGGTCTGTGAATTCCACAGAGGCTAAAGCTGAAGTGAAGCAGAATTGGACTCACAATGCATTTGTGTAGCACAAGACTGTTTTCACATCATTTCATTTCCACAGTCACCCTCATGAAGTGCCCATTTCACAGATGAGAGTACTGAGGCAGAGATGTTTCTTCTGTGTCTCAGAACTCAAAATCTGTTTAATTCATTCAACAAACATTTATAGAGCATCCACTCTGAGACAAGTCATGAGCCAGACACTGAGGGTGTAACAGCAAATGAAATAGGCATGTTCTTTGCCCTCTTGGAACCTACATTCCAATGGGGAGACACAGATAAACAAGTGAACAAAGGAATAAGTCATTATAAGCAGTGGTAAGTGTCACAAAGGTAATGAAGCAGTAATGATTCCTAGGAACAAGAAGCTACTTGAAGAAGTGGAATTTTTATTATCATCCTCATAAACGAGGCAACTGTGGCATAGAAAAGTTACAAAGCTACCTGCAGGTACTTGGAGTTGACCCCAGGCAATGTCACCCCAGCACACTATCTTAACAAGTAAGGGACACTACTTCTCAAGAAGTAGTGAATGACACCCAGGTGCCATTTGCCAATTTGCAGTTCTGGATTTTATCAGCAAACCCCCCCCCCCCCCCC
>NW_007738976.1:11918-17861 GCF_000696425.1 Galeopterus variegatus
GGGGCGCGCAGAGCCGCCTGGCTGGGTCCGGCCACAGTCGTTGCGGTTCAGGAGGCGGAGCGCGCCCGCCCAGCCGGGTGCAGCGGCCCCAGCCGGCCCGGGGAGCCCGGGGGCCTCCGGGGCTGAGTCTGATCCTCAGCTCCCTGCTGCTGAGCAGCCGCCCGGGGCACCGGGACGCCATTGGTCCCCACGGTCAGGAGGAAGGGCAGGGGCGGATCCCGAGAGGAGGGGTTGCGGGACGGTGGGTGCGCAAAGCTCAGGAGCTCAGGAAAGCGTGTGCGGCGCGTGGAGAAAGTTAGAGGGCGTCACGGGGCAGGAGTTTAAAAATCGGAAGATGGGGGCGGGAACTAAGAGAAGTGGGTTCAAGAGAAGAACGGGGGTTCAGCAGGATGGATGAAGGGGGGCCTCTGAGTGGGCCAAGGGACGCCGAGCAGGGCCTTGAGGCCATGGGAGAAAGGAGACGCGCTGAGGGGTCGGCGTCTCCGGGCAGAAGGAGCCGGGACCGCGGGCATCCGGTCCAGGCCCCGGGAGCGCAGTCGAGGGCCAGGGCTTCCCCTCGGCCTGGGGACGCGGATTGGAGCTCCCCGATGTCCTAGAGAGGGCGTGGCTGGGGGGCAGGGCACAGGATGCGGAAGGAGTCCTAGCCTTTCCCGCACCCCCAAACCCAGTCCGTTCCCCCGCCTGGTCCTCGAGCTTGGACACCACGGCCGAGGACTTCCCGCTGCGCCGTGGCTTCGCCAGGGGCCGGACGGGCGCAACGGGTGTCACGGCTGTTGATGCCTCGGTCTTTTCTTCTTCCCCCGCCCCACTGTCACCTTCGGGAACCACGGCCAGACCAAGCCCCCGACCCAGGGTTTCAGTACTGGTGACACAGGGTCCTCCCTTTACCTATCAGTCCTGGGAATCTTACCTTCCCACCAGCAGTGTATACAGGTTCCAGTTTCTGCTCATCCTCACCAACACTTGTTATTACCTGTCTTTATTACAGCCATCCTAGTGGGTATAAAGTGGCTTCTCATTGCGTTTTGGTTTGCATTTCTATGATGGTTAATGGTGTTTTGTATCTTTTTGTGCTTAGGGCCATTTTGTATATCTTCTTTGAGAAATGTCTGTTCGGGTATTTTACCATTTTTTAATTGGGTTGTCTTTTTAATGAGGCCTTCACTTTTGGGGCTGGCTAGTTAGCTCACTTGGTTAGAGTGTGGTGCTGGTAACACCAAGGTCAAGGGTTCAGATCCCCTTACCAGCCAGCCGCCAAAAAAAAAAAAAAAAAGAAAGAAATGCATGAGGCCTTCACTTTTTTGCATCCTTGTCAGGATCTGCTTGTGAACTGGAGGAGGAGAGAGATTCAGGATGGAACAAACCTGGAGTCTCTCCCACTCCACCCCATCCACCTGGATCAAGGAAAGTCTGTGTCATAGAAAGGCCATCCCACCATCATGAGAGAGTAGACTGTGGCTTTCAGGCAGAGGATCTGGACTTGCCAGCCCTGTCTGAAGCCAGTTTCCATGCTTTATTCTTCCAAGGGATCCAGAACTCCTCCCAGGAAGCAGCTGAACTTCCTCCCCTCACCCGGCCTGTCCACTTGTCTGTCTGTTCAATCCTTATAGCTGTCTGAGTCTCTGTTCACCTGTCCCTGCACAGGTTGCCTCTTTGCCTGAAGACTCTGCCCTTACCTGGAAGTCTGTACCAAAGGTGAGTGAGACCCAGGGGATGAAGAGACAACACGTGGAAGTGAAGGGAGAGAGGGGCAAGAGGATAGCTGGGAAAGGGGAGGAGACCAGAAGAAGAACAGAGACTTGGGGATTTGGGAGTGACCACGGAGACAGTACTGCTCCTCAGCAGATAGGATCCTTTGAAGCCTTTTGGCCCAGGTCCCTGATAACACCATTCTCATGCCCTTAGAGGGACAGACCTAGGTGAGAGTATGGCAGGCTAGGGCCCTCCAGAGGTCATCAACCCAATCTTCTAATACTGGCAAGGTGTGCACCAGCAGCTTGGGCCTCAAGATGAGACCTGGGCAAGGGGAGCTGAAGGAGAAAGGTTGGGCTTGGTCAGGTACAGGGATAGGCAGAGATAGAGGGAATCCCCAACTTGACTCCTTCCTCAAACTTCTCATCATACCCATCTTTGAAGCCTCACCCGCCCAGTCCCTGCTAGAGAACGGGGCAAGACAGGATTCGGGATGCAACCTTAGCAGGGAGCTGTTCCCACTTGGACTCTTAGAGGAGCACAGTAGAGGCCACTAGAAGGCCCTGGAAGAGGTCAGCATGCATCTGCTGGTGACTGGCCCACCCTCTTGATGCTGACTGCTCCAGAGCCAGGAATCATGGGGTCCTCAGCCAGAAATCACCACACCCCGCCCCCGTCCCCAACACACACATACACACACACATACATCCCCCAGACTCTGAATTGGGGAGTGGGCAGTTCAGAGCATATGACAAGTCGTAGACATGAAAGATGGGGTGGAGTGGGAGGTGATTCCTTGGGGGAAAATGCCTGACCCTTCTTGAGAGCAGAGTTTCATGGTTGCAAGCTTCAGAAGGGAGATCTGCTTTGAGTTCAAATCACTAATAATAATCATAGGGTCTAATGTGCAAGTAATGCCTCTTTGTTTTAAAAGCACTCTTTACATCCTCAACCTCATTTGATTCTCATTATTGAGTAGCATTATCTTAAAATTCCCTTTTGATCACTTATTACATGCCAAACACTATGCTAGGAAATGTACAGCTTCCAAGTTGGCAGAGTCAACCAAACACAGATCGAACATACTCAAGAAAAAAAAACAATAAAAAAATACAAAATATACAGTACACCAACTATTTATATGGCATTTACATTATATTAGGTATTGTAAGTAATGTGGGGATGATTTAAAGTATACAGGAGGAAGTGTGTAGGTTATCTGCAAACACTACGCCACGTTATATCAGGCACTTGAACATCCGCAGATTTTGGTACCTGCAGGGTGGGGGTCATGGGTTCTGGAACCAATCCCCCACAGATGCTGAGGAACAACTGCACGAGGGTACTTCAAAAAGTTCGTGGAAAATAGAATTAAAAGATATTATGAATCTTTCCATGAACTTTTTGAAATACCCTCATATAAGCATCATCGCCTTTCATTCTCTGTCATTTTATGAGTGAGAAAACTGAGGCTCAGAAAGTTTGATTAAATTCCCAGGGTCACAGAGCTAGTGAGAGCAGGGATTCAAACCCTGAGGCAGCGCAGAAAGCAAACTCCTGTACCTCAGCCAGTCTTTGGGTCCCCTCCAATGCCCCTTTGCTCTGCAGTCCCTATGCACTTTGGGGAAAGGAGAAATTCTAATCACAGTCCTGTTTCTGGGGTGGGTCATTCAGACTGTCTCAAGTGTCAACCCACTCGATCTTTCACCATGCAGGACTGTTCTGGAAGGATGACATCACTCAAAATGTGAGGCTCCAGAAGACGGAGCACAGGCCCAGGTTCCAGTCCCCACAGGCCTGCCCGAGCGATGGGCAGGCAGCCTTTCCCACCAAAACCACCAGGGTGAGGTGTGTGAGGCCTGTGGTTGGTCCATGCTGCCCACGCATGGTAGGCAGAGAAACTGGGAGGGAAAGAGCATTAGAGCTGCAGGTGGGAGCTGTCAGGAGTCCAGTGAAGAGAAAATAAGAGTTCCTGTCTGATTTCAGCCAGAAGGAATCCATGATCCATTACTGATGTCTGCAAAGGGAAGGAGTAGGAAGTATGGCTCCTATTTGCTGTCTCTGGCTTAAGCTTTGTCTTCCAGGGGCAAGCAGGAGGAGAAACTTCAGCTCTTGTTCCCCAAGGTGAGACTCCCTCAGGGATTTTGAATCCTTCGTTTGGGCCCCATCTCTTTCCCTCTGGGCCTGGCCACCATTTTCTCCTCACCTTTGACTCCTGGCTTGCCTCCCCTCAGAGCCCAGACACCAAGGTGAACAGGGAGCAATGCTTTCACTCTGCAGTGGTCTCGGAGATCCTGGACCAAGAAGTGACTGCCCACATCAAGGCCCCGCTGCAGGTGAGGGCCTGGCCCTGTCCCAGCAGGCTGAGCCCACCAAGGGCCTGTTTAAGGAGGGAGGCAGAGTGAAGGAGGGGAGGGATATGGGCTAAGTGAGGACTGACAGGGCTTCACCGAGGGCAGAGTCTGGGGAGGACCTTGGGGAAGAGTGGGCCTGGTGGAGGGGCAGGCACAGGCCTCTCCACACAGACAAAGCCAGCCCAACCCTAGCTCTGCTGCTTCCCAGCTGTGACCTTGGACACATCACTTATGCTCGTCAAGCCCTCCTTCCGTGTCAGTGGAATGGGGATGGTAATAATGCCAACCCTCCGGGCTACTGTGAGGATTAAAGACAAGAAGCATGCCAGCTGGCGGCTGCGGGATTGAAGGGAAATGCTTCATTTCCCCACTGGAGGGCGCCCCCACCTTCTCTGTCTCACAGACATCCCGTGATAGTTTTCAGCAAGTGCAGGACGCAGGGGCTGGAGCCTCCAGTTGCCTCTTGTTCTGGAAGATCAAGCACAGGCACAGAATTTGAAGCATCTGCAGAAATCTGCTTCAGAGTTTCCAGTGTTTTAGAAAACATAGGAGCTCTCTGTTTTCTAAGAGAATCTTGACATGACCCCAATCTCTCCACCTTGCCCATCTGTGTATATATTAGAGAGAGAGAGCGCACGCCCTTCTCTCCTTAACCTCTCTCAGGGGCGGTTGCATTGTTTCACACATCAGGCCCCTCTACACTAAGGAAGGCTACATTTGAACTTAGAACTAAATGACAAGGAGGAAGCCAGGGGAAGACATGGAGGAGGGTCCCCAAGGCAAAGAGACTTTCAAATACAATTGCTGTTAGGTGAGATCCCAGAGCAGACAGAGCGGTTGGTGGTAGGAGATGAGCTTGGAGAATAGGTACAGGACTACTTGGGGCTTGTAGTCCATAGATATGGGGTTTGGTTTTATTCAAAGTGCAGTTGGAAATCCTTGGGGGATTTTTAAGGAAGGGAGCACAGCGACACAGTAACCATTTTATAAAGATACACTGATGCTGCCAGAAAACAGATTACAAAATGGACAGAATTGGAGGCAGGTAGACCTGATTGGGGCTATCGCGTTGTCCAGGTGGGATCTGGTGGTAACTTGGACTAAGTTCGTGGCAGCATAGCTGAGAAACCTCCAGCTGGACTCTATCCAGGGCACCCTGCATCTCAGAGGTGCTCCAGCCCCTCACCCCTTTCAAAGAATTGGTCCCCATCCCTGTCACCATGGCAGCTGGCTCCTTAGCATGGATTGGTTGCCAGGCCACATCATTAGTCCTGTGACTGACCCCATGATGGGGACTAGTTGCCATAGTTCTATCAAACATGCAAGCAAGGAGCTGCTATTTGTCTCCAGGCTCAGGGGACTTGACCAGCCCTGTGTCTAATGGAAAATCCCAGGAAGGAGATGAGATTAGAGATGGGGGACCAGGGAAAGGCCTGAGTCATTGTCTCAAGGCTTTTAGATCAAGACTTCTATTGAGACTTGTTCTATATTGGTTGGGGGAGGGTGTGGTAACCCCTGCCTGGGCATATTAATTCAAAATCCCTTCCTTCTTCCCATTTTAGGACTTTTTTGAGGGGTTCCTTACTCTGGGTTACAATCTTATAGACGATTAAGGTGTCATGGGAAGCCTCCCATGGCCCAAACTTTCCCTGATGCTCTCAACAGGGGCAATTTCAGGCTGACCCAAATCCAGATCATTAAAGCCAATTTTCAAGCAAACTCTGCAGACTTATCTGGAGGCAGGATGCATGGGGTTTGGGACCATGGCCCACACTTTCCCTGATGCTCTCAAGAGGGGCAATTTCAGGCTGACCCAAATCCAGATCATTAAAGCCAATTTTCTTTTTTTTTTTTTTTAAAGATGACCGGTAAGGGGATCTCAACCCTTGGCTTGGTG
>NW_007738976.1:17890-25826 GCF_000696425.1 Galeopterus variegatus
GGGTTCCTTACTCTGGGTTACAATCTTATAGACGATTAAGGTGTCATGGGAAGCCTCCCATGGCCCAAACTTTCCCTGATGCTCTCAACAGGGGCAATTTCAGGCTGACCCAAATCCAGATCATTAAAGCCAATTTTCAAGCAAACTCTGCAGACTTATCTGGAGGCAGGATGCATGGGGTTTGGGCCTGGCCAGAGCCTCTGAGGTGAGAGAGGTGGGAGAGGCAGGAGGCGAACACAGGGAAGCTTGGGTGTGGGGTACAGACAGCACAGCCCCTGGCTGCCCGAGGCCTAGTTTCAGATAACTTTCTCCTCCCGCAGGTCATTTCTAAGCAGGTAGAAGGCAGGGTGGAATCGCAGGCATCCCTACCGCAGCCTTACCATGTGTCTTGCTGGTCTTCCTTCCCCTTGTGGAAGGAAATCCTTCCCTCCAGACCCCAGGTCAGGCAGGCTTGGGATCCTGCTCTTCCCTCTGAGGTCCATGGTACCCTCTCAGCATCAGGGGTCCCTACAGGGCAGTCATACCAATCCCACACCAAGAGAATTCTGCAACCAAAGGCTATGCACATCTACCATTTGCTACCTATGGTCAGAATGCCCCTGGGAAAGGAGAGTCCAGCCACCAGTGCTCAACCCAGCTAAACTCCAGCATGTCTCATGCCTCGAGCTTTATATTTCTCAAAGCATCTTCACACTCAGCTCATTTGATTCACACAAATGGGAGCATGTGGGAAGGTATCAAGCTCACCACTTACAGAATGCAGAGAAATTGAGGCACTTCTCTGGTAAACAGGCTTAATGATGCCACCAGTACATGTCCTCTCCCCTGCATTCTTGCTTGTAAGGACATAGCAAAACATAACACTCAATTAGTCACATTTATGTATACCTAGTTCTTATTAATGAAGTTGATCCCTACCACCCACCCTATTTTTTCCCATGATACATTCTCCTCTCTTTTATTCAAGACACATTTGTAGAGATCTGTACTTCCCTGAGCCTGGCTACTGCAATACATGGTTCCAGCCCCAGGCAGTTGAGGACTAGTCAGGCAAGCAAGACATACATACAACATATTCATACCTGTGCAGCAGACTGGGTAGGTGCCCCGCCTCATACCTCTGGCTTGTCTCTGAGGTCACCTGCAGCAGCAAGTGGACAGTATCTGTAAGTGGTGACAGCTTCCACCTCGAGCCCCAGGAACTCTCTGCTTCTCATCCTGCAGGTTTTCTGGAATGCCTGGAGAACTCCATACATGTGCACCAGACAGTCCTGAAGTGCCTGGGATTTAACATCCTTAGAGGCAATCCTCAACGTGTTAAGGACTGAGTTAGCAGATAAATATTCCAGCGTTCCCTTCCCTTGGTGGGATAAGTCTGAGACAAGTTCTACATGTATCCTCAGGGGTCCCAGCAGGGTGGATTCCCGACCACCCACCGCCATGACTTGCTCACCAACATTCTCTTTATTGGCTTTTTCTCCGTCCTTCCTCTCACATTTCCCCTTTCCTTCACTTGCACTTTCAAGGAAGACCTTCCACCTAAACCACATGCACCCAATCCTTGCCTCAAGTTTCCTTTTGAGTGAATCCAAACCAAGACAATCTACTATGTTTTGGACTCAGTCCCAGACACTGGGGATACAGTGGTGAACAAGACAAAGTCCCTGCTGCCATGAGTTTGGAATTGTTTAATGACCCCCACGGCGTACAGGAAAAAGTTCAAGCTTCTTATCTGGCCCATATGGCCTTCAAGATCTTGATCCCTGCCGACCTCTCCCATCTTGTCTGAAATGTTCCTCCCTTCTGCCTGCATATGTGCTCTAGCAGTTCAGCCTTTTTGTATTTCTCAAACTGAGCCCAGCTGGTTCACACTGCTCTGCCCTTATACACACAGTTCTCTCTACCTATAAGTACTACCCAACACTTGTCCATCTTGTCTTAAAAATATGAGTTCAATATTCCCTTTTTTATTGTGCCCTCTCAGACCCTCCTAGCATCTCTCCCACCTGAGTTCATCACTCCCTCCTCTGTACAAACCAAGTGTTTGACTTTCTACCTAGTACGCATGTATACGACTGATCTCTGTGTCCTGGGTACCTAGCATAAGGACAGGTCCTTATGGAACTAGAGAATCAAATTTGGAAATTCACAGCCTGTGAAGAGTAAGATCTCTGGTTTAAAACAAATGACGAAAACAAGAACCCTCTCTATTTTTGCTTGGGATTGCAAAGGGTTACACCATACAAGGAAGAAATAAAAGTACATTAGGGGGCCGGCCCGTGGCTCACTAGGGAGAGTGTGTGGTGTTGATAACACCAAGGCCACGGGTTCAGATCCCCTCTTAGGGGAAAGCATTTCATCATTAAAAATGATGTTAGCTGTAGCGTTTTTTGTAGTTGCCCTTTACCAAGTTGGAGTTCCCTTCTATTCCTGCTTTGATGAGAGGTTTGTTTTTTATTTGCCTGTTTTAAATACGAGTGAATTTTAAATTTTGGTCAATGCTTTTTCTGCATCCATTGGTATGATCGTGTGGTTTTTCCTCTTAAACTGTTAATTTGGTGGATTACACTGATCGGTTTTCAAATGTTGACCCAGCCTTGTGTTCCTAGGATTCTTTTTATATATTTATTGCTGGAATCAATTTGCTAAAATTTTAGTGTTTTTATGCCTTTGTTCATAGGGATGTTGGTCTGCAGTTTTCTTGTGCTGTCTTGTCCTGATTTTGGTATCAAGGCAATGCTGACTTTAAATAATGAGTTGGGAAGCATTCTCTCTTCTGTTTTCTGGAAGAGATCGTGTAAAATTGTTATTTCTTTAAATATTTGATAGAATATGCCAGTGAAATCATCTCATCCTGGAGACTGCTTTTGGGGGGAAGTTTTTAATATGAACTCAATCTCTTTAATAGTTATAAGACTTTACAAGTTGTTTCATCTTGGGTGAGTTTTGCTAGTTTGTGGTTTTTAAGGAGTTGGTCCATGTCAACTAAGTTATGAAATATACATGCATAGGGTTGTTTGTAGTGTTTCTTTACTATTTTATTTTAAATTTTATTTTATTTTATTTTTTTTGTTGTTGTTGCTGGCTGGTAAGGGAATCTGAACCCTTGATCTTGGTGTTATCAGTACCATGCTTTAACCAAGTGAGCTAACCCACCAGCGCTTTATTATCGTTTTAAAGTCTGTGGGATTAATAGTGATAATCCCCCTTCCATCCCTGATAATGGTAATTGGTGTCTTCTTTATTTCTTTGTCAGTCTTGCTAGAGGTTTATCTTATTGGTAAATGTTTTATTGATTTTTTCAATGAAGCAGATTTCTGTTTCATTGATACTTGTCTATTTTTCTGTTTTCAATTTTATTGATTTATGCATTTATCTCTAGTTCCTTCATATTGATAACTTTTCCAAGGTAAGTATTTAATGCCATAAACTTCAGTCTAAGTACTCTTTCAGCTGCATCCCACAAATCTTGAAATGTTTTGTTTTTATTTTTGTTCAGTCCAAAGTATTTTCTAATATCCCTTAAGACTTCCTTTTTGACCCATGGATTATTTTAAAGTACTGTTTAATGCTCAAGTTTTTGGAGACTTTACTGTTATTTTTGTTATTGTTTTTTAGTTTAATTGCATTATGGTCATAAAACATACTTTGCATAAATTTCAATTCTTTTATATTTACTAACATTTGTTTTATAATCCAGGATATGATTCAGAATATGAGTAATGTTTCATTGTGCACCTGAAAAGAATGTGTACTCTGCTGTTGTTGTTAGAGTATTATGTAAATATCAGTTAGGATCAATTGGTTGATGGTGTGATTCAGTTCTTCTGTATCCTGCTGATTTTATGTTGACTAGTTCTCTTGATTTCTGAGAGGGGTGTTGAAGTCTCCAAATATAATTGTGGATTTGTCTATTTCTCCTTTCAGTACTGTTCATTTTTGTGTAATGTATTTTGAAGCTCTATTGTTAGGTACATACACATTGAGAGCTGTGCCTTCTTGGTGAATTGACTCTTTTCATTATGTAATGTTCTTCTTTTTCCCTGGTAATTTTTTGTGTGCTAAAGTCAATTAGTATAATATTAATATAGCCACCCAAGTTTTCTCTTGATTTTTGTTAGCATGGCATACCTTTCCATTCATTTACTTTTAACCTACCTATGTAGTTATATTTGAAGTGAGTTGTTTTTGGTTTTCTTGACTGCCTGATACAGGGATCTGAGCCCTTGACCTTGGTGTTATTAGCACCATGCTCTTGAAGTGAGTTTTGTTGACAACATGTTGTTGGGTTATTTTTTTAAATGTTTGCAGTAATCTCTATCTTTTAATTGATGCATTTAGACCATGTACAATTATTAGTATATTTGGATTTACATCTACCATTTTATTATTTATTTTCTGTTTGTTCCCTCTTTTTTTCATTGTTGTTGTTCCTTGCTTCCCCTTTCTTCCTTATTTTTGATTATTGGGACACTTTTAGTATTCTATTTTAATGTATCTATTGTGTTTTTTACTATATTTCTTTGTATAGTTTTTTCACTGGTTGCTCTAGGGATCACAGTATACATACTTAACTTTTCACAGTCTATTTATAATCACTATTTTACCATTTTAAGTGGAATGTAGAAATCTTAGCAGCATACAGGTCTCTTTACCCTTCCCATTTATATTTTAATCGTCAATTAGAATCAATTATATCTACATACATTGAAAACTCTATCAGACAATGTTATAATTTGTGCTTTCAACCAAACTTATTTCAAATAATTCATGAAGGGAAGAATAGTTTTTAATATTTAACTCAGATATCTACCATTTTTATTGCTCTTCCTTCATCCCCAATGTTTCTGCTGGCAATAAATTATCTTAGTATTTCTTCATCTGAGAATACCTTTATTTCACCTTCATTCCTGAAGTATATTTTTGTTGGTTATAGAATTCTGGGGTGACAGCTCCTTTCTTTCACCATTTTTTTTTTTTCAAAAGATGACCAGTAAGGGGATCTTAACCCTTGACTTGGTGTTGTCAGCACCACGCCCAGCCAGTAAGCGAACCGGCCATCCCTATATGGGATCCGAACCCGGGGCCTTGGTGTTATCAGCACCGCACTCTCCCGAGTGAGCCACCGGGCCGGCCCTTCTTTCACCATTTAAAAAATGTTGTTCCACTACCTTCTGGCCCTCAAAGTTTTTTTGTTTTTGTTTTTGTTTTTTTCTTTTGTCTTTTTCGTGACCGGTAAGGGGATCACAACCCTTGGTGTAGTGTTGCCCGCACCGTGCTCAGCCAGTGAGTGCACTGGCCAGTCCTATATAGGATCTGAACCCATGGCGGGAGCGTTGCTGTGCTCCCAGCACTGCACTCTCCCGAGTGCGCCATGGGGCCGGCCCTGGCCCTCAAAGTTTAAAATGGAAAATACATAGTTATTCAAATCACTGTTCTTTAAGTGATGTATTGAGATTTTTTCTTTGTTTTTCATTTTTAGAATTTTGATTATGATGTGTCAGAGTATATATTTCTTTGGATTTATCCTGTTTTGCCTTCACTGAGCTTCTTGAATCTGTTGGTTTATGTCTTTTGTCAAATTTGGGAAGTTTTGGCCATTATTTCTTCAAAAAAAAATTTTTTGTACTACACTCCTTGTCCCTTTGTTCTGCAATTCCACTGATGTGAATGTTAGACTTTTAGTATCATCTCATTGGTCCCTGAGGCTCTTAAATTTTTTCCTCGATTTTTTTCTCTTCTACTGTTCTGATTGGATCATTTCTATTGATTTATCTTCAAGTTAACTGACTCTTTCCTCCATCATTCCTATTCTGCTATTGAGCTTATCCAGTGAGTTTTTATTTTAGTTGTCATATTTTTCAGTTCTTAAACGGTACAGTAAATAAATAAACAGAACAACCAATGGTAGGAGATGGGGTTGGAGAAATAAGCTCAATACTGACTATACAAGGCCTTGCAGGTAATAATAGAGGGTCTAGATCTTATGCAAAGTGTAGAGGAAAATCACTGGGGATTTTAAAGAAAGGAATAGAATAATGTGATGTACAGTTTTAAAAGACTACTCTAACACTGTTGGAGAATGTACTGATAGGGGCAAGAATGGAACCAATAGACCTGTTAGGAAGTGTTGTCTTGGTCCAGGGGAAACTGCTGTGGTTTGGACTAAGCAATTGCAGTGCAGCTGAGCACCTCCAGCTGGCCATGCACTCTACCTAGAGGCAGCCTGAACCTCAGGGGGGCTCCAGAACCTCATGCCTTCCAGAAAAACTGCTTTTGACTCCTGTCACCATGGCAGCTGTGCTGCTTCTGCCTACAAGAATCTGCCATTCTTTTCCAGGATCAGAGTCCTTGACTAGCTCTGTACCTAAGGGAAAAATCAGGGAGGGAGAAAAGATCACTACACAGGAGCCAAGGGGAACCTAGCTGTCAGGTAGTTGTTGACAAACTGTGCCTCAAGATTCGCTGAAATCAAGACTGCTATTACAGCCTATTTGTTGGGGGTGGCAGGGGTTAAACTGTGGAGCGGGAGCCCCCAGCACATATACACACAAATTCCAAATCCCATTTTCTTCCTATTGTAGAGCTTCTTTGAGCTGTTTCCTTCTCTGGACAAAATTTTGTAGCACACTGAGGTCTCCAGCCCCCCCCCCCAGATTACCCCCCAGGGGGCAGTTCTAGGACAGCTACTTTTTTTGGCAGCTAGCTGGTACAGGGGATCTGAACCGTTGACCTTGGTGTTATCAGCACCATGCTCTATACCAATGAGCTAACTGGCCAGCCCTTGCTACTAGATCTATTAGATTTTTAAAGTATGTTTTCATGGAAACTCTTTCTGTGGGCTTATCTGGAGGCAGGACAGTTGGTCTCTTACATATTTTACTTTAGAGCCAGAACAGAGGGGACATTTGGGGTGGGGATGTGGAATAGCACAGCTCCTTGGTACAGATAGAACTCAGGTTTCTGATTCCTTTTTCATTCCAGACATCCTTCATTACATGAATGCAAGTCAGAATAGGAGCACAGCTGAACTGCTCTCTTTTCTCACCCACTATCCCCAGCCACTCTTTCTCATAGTCTTTTTTTCTCAATGGGGAAGGAAGTTCCTCCCTGTGAACCCCAGGTTCAATAGTCCTGAGAACCTGCACAGTCGTTTGAGGATATTACTCTCAGCATTAGAATCCCCTCCAATGAATAGCAAAAAAGAAGTGCAGCATCAATGCTCATGTACATTTATCACTTTGGTAGCTATTCCCTTTGTAATTTGAAATCTTAAAAGGGGCACCCACCTTTGCTCAGCCTACCCAAAGACTAATATGTCTGTCCCTTTTTCCAGGAGCATTATACCTCCCAAAGCAGGTTTGCCCTCATTTGCTCCTAGGCTTCAAATTATTCCCTCAAATCATTTAAAAATAACATATCTGACCCCCAACACACAGTGGTGACAAATGTTTGAGGTGATGGATATGCTAAACACCCTGAAGTGATCATTGCACACTGTATAAATGTACCCAGATATTACATTGTACTCCATAAATATGTACAATTATCATGGGTCAATTAAGAAAAAATAAATTTAAAAGGAAAAAAATTTTTCTGAGATGGAGATAGAAGTAGATTAGGAGTTACCAGAATTGGGGAAGGAGGAGAGGAACAATGAGAAGTTACTGCCTAATGGGTACAGAGTTTATGTTTAGGATGACAAAAAATTTTGGAAATAGATAGAGGTAGTAGAGGTGGTGGTTACACTGCATTGCGAGTATAATAAATTTCACACAATTATATGTTTAAAAATGCTTAAAATGGCAATCCTTTTGTAATATGTGTTTTACCACAATTAAAAAAAAAAAAAAAAAAAGCAGGGCCGGGCCCGCCCCGTGCCCCCCCCGGGGGGGGGGGGGGTGGAAAACCCCAAGCCAAGGGTTAGGACCCTTTT
>NW_007738976.1:25889-30723 GCF_000696425.1 Galeopterus variegatus
ACAATCAAAATAAAAAAAAAAAAAAAAAAAAAAAAAAAAAAAAAAAAAAAAAAAAAAAAAAAAAGCAGGGCCGGCCCGTGTCTCACTCAGGAGAGTGTGGTGCTGACAACACCAAGTCAAGGGTTAGGATCCTTTTACTCGTCATCTTTTTAAAAAAGGAAAAGCCCCAATATGTCCAGTACACAATCAGTGATAACCAGATAAACTTTTAGTTCCTGGCATGACAAAACATCTTATGTCAGGCCCTCTTACTAACACTAAATATATACTCTAGACAAAACATAAAAATAACTGTAAAAAAGCATGGAAACCAACAGAAAGCAAGAAAAACTAGAAGCATTATAATCCTTGAAAAAAGGAAAGCCCACCAGGTGAATTCTACATTTAAGAGGATTTTCCCATAAATATACTTCACAGTTCACTGCAGTACATAGGGAAATAGAGATCAGTCGGAAAGTGGTGTCTTACTGGTTGAGGAAGCAGAGTTTGGAGCAGGAGGATGCCAGAGCAGCTGGAAGTTGAGGGAGAAATCTGGGAAAATGAATGAGCTATAAGACAGGAATACAAAATCTGTACACACTTCCCTCAACTCCTTACCTATCTTCTAAAAGGCACATGTACAGGGTAAGATTTCAAGGAACATAGTGGAAAAGTCAAATATCTGAACAGGAATTTTGGCAGCTGTCACAGTGTTAGGGAGATCAAGTTTGGGGTTCAGGACCCATAAAATTAGGGGGCTTTGGTAAACACCTTGGGGTTTATGTTGAAATCCCAAAAGGACAACACCTTAGGTATGGGACTAAGAGATATAGCCTAGAATTAAGAACAGAACTAAAACACTCCTGCTCTAACCAGGCTTCCACAATGTCAAGGCTTTCTGCCAAAAATTCAATTTCCTGTGTCTGGGTCAGTTTTGTGTTGCTATGACAGAATACCAGCAACTGGGTAATTTATAAAGTAAAGAGGTTTATTAGCACATTGTTCTGCAGTCTGGGAAGTTCAAGGGCATGGCATCAGCTTCTGGTTAGGGCTTTCAGCTGTGTCATAACATGGCAGAAGGTCAAAAGGGGAACTGGACATGTGCAAAGGAGAGCAAACACAAGGAGGGAACTTGCTTTGTAACAATCCACTCTCACAGTAATAATCTAATCCCCCTAGAAGGAGAACTCACTTCCAGCATTAATCTGTCCATGAGGGGTCCACCCCCATGACCCAAACACCTCCCACTAGATCCCTTCCAACACTGCCATATTGAGGACCAAGCCTCAACATGAGTTTGCGGGGGACAAAACATATCTAAATCATAGCAGCCTGCCATAACAAATTCAACACCCTTTAAAAAAAGAAATGTAATTTATAGCCTGTACAATGCATCAACCCAAAATGTCCAATATACAACCAAAAATTAGTGGACAAATAAACAGACAAATGTAAATCATTATCAAGAGAAAAAAGGCATTATAAAGAGACCTATCAATTAGCCAGGTGTTAGCAGGCAAGGAATTAAAAACAGCTATTATAAATATGTTAAATAAGTTACAAGAAAAGATAGAATGGACAAACAGTTGGGAAACCTCAGCAGAGAAATAGAAAATCTATAAAAGAATCAAATTTGAATTCAATAAATAAAAAACATAACATCTGAAATGAAAAATTTATACAATGAGTTTAATAGCAGACTGGACATAGTAGAAGAAAGGATCAAGTTAATTGAAGTTATTCAATCAGAAGCACCAAGAGTAAAAGATTACAGAACACAGAATCTAAGACCTGTAGAATAATAGAATAGCAGAATCTAAGGCCTGTAGGATAATGGTCTAACTTGGAAACAACCTTTTTAAATGGAGAAAGAGAAATATTTTTAAACAAACAAAAAGTGTGAGAGGTCATTATCAGCAGACTCACACACGAAATACCAAAGAAGCTCTTTAAGCTGAAACAAAATGATTCCAGGTACCAACTGGAATCTGAAGGAAGGCATGAAGAGCATGTACCAAAAATAGTATATATGTGAGTAAATATTTTTTTAATGTCTTTAAAAGTCTACTGACTTAGTAAAGCAAAAATAAGTTTTAAAAGCATTGTGTGGATTATAAAATATGTAGAAACCAAATAGATAACAAGAGTACACAGGATGGAGGGGTAAATAAATTATACTGTTGTAAGGTTTATACATTTTACATGATGTAACACAATATAAATTCAGAGTACTTGGGCTGGCTTGTTAGTTCAGTTGGTTAGAGCATGGTGCTTATAACACCAAGGTTAAGGATTCAGATCCCCTTACCAGCCAGCCACCAAAAAAAATAAAAACATAAAAAATAAAAGGTAGGATAAAGTAGTTGTGATAAGTTAAGGGTGCTTACTGGCTTACTGTAATCTCTAGAGTAACCTCTTAAACATAATACAAAGGGGTATAGTTAAAAAGCCAATTGATCCCCATACCAACCAGCCATGAAAAAAAAAAAAGTCAGTAAAATAAAACTGAATGCTAGGGCCAGCCCGTGGCTCACTCAGGTGAGTGTGGTTCTGATAACACCAAGGCCACGGGTTCAGATCCCATATAGGGATGGCCGGTTAGCTCACTGGGTGAGCATGGTGCTGACAACACCAAGTCAAGGGTTAAGATCCCCTTACTGGTCATCTTTACTAGGCTATGTGTAGAATCTATATGGAAAAGTCAAGTCTGCATGAAGAAAGAGGCCTCGAGATTACATGAAGATTCAATACCCAGCTGCTCCAGCTCCTGCTGATCTAGATCCACATCACTACCTGTCTGACTTCAACTTCATGGAAGACCTCAATCTGTAATTGTCCAGCTGAGCCCTTCCCAAATATTTTACCCACAGAAAGTATAAGACATAACAAAATGATCATTTTTTTAAACTTCAAACCTTTGGAGTAATTTGTTAAGCAGCAATAGTAACAGGAATACGAATGTCTAGTTATTGAATAGAAAAACCGTATATCACCAGTGAATGTCAGGTATCAGTCTGCTGAGAATCTCTTTAATTTTGGTACTACCTTTTGGACACACATTAGTTTTAACTATCTCAATCTAATATATTTATAAGAAACCAGATAGTTTTTAAAATAGCTGCTGTATTAATGATCACTAAACAGGGTTTCATCTCACCATGAAAATAGCTAAAACCAAAAAAGTATCTTCCAAATGCTTGATGATTTATCATCTCCCTTGACTCCACATGCAGGGGTTATGTAAGGATCAAGGTGACAATGTTATAATATATAATGGTCAAATTAATCTAGGAGTCTACTATAAATATTAAAATAAATAAATTTTCAAAATTTATTTAAAAATAAAGAAAAAAAAACTAACTAAAATTTCAAATGGTTTAAAACATAACTAAAGCCTAGTGCTCTAATTATATTGGTTAACTTGATCAACTTTTTAGAAAACCAAGTAGGACCTGTCTGCTGCAGATTAAATTTATTTAAGAACCTCCTTTACACTGACGACATATTTTAATAGTTCACGTTACAATTTTTCAGCATTACATGTATTTTATATGTAATACATTATGTATTACATATAATACCTATGTAAATGTGTTGCATATAATATACATGTATATGTAAATATATGTAAATACATTATATATGTAATTTTATGTAACCCCTTCCTAAGTTTAAGAGCATCTATATCTTCTTTTGAATAAGAGTAAGATGTATTTTCACACACATCTCTCAGGATCCTACAATACCTAACTTCATGTACTATATACATCATGTACTATAAGAGGTTATTGTAACAGAGAACCCTGAACATTACCAATGCCATCTTAGGTAGGAACTCCATTTTACAAGCCCCCCCCACTTACGTGAGAAACCACCGACCTTTTATAGAACAGGAACTATATCCTGTGGAAATTTTTATGCTTGACCGCCTTAACAGCTCACTTTGGCTTCTGTAACCTAGCTTGCTTTCTGCACCTGCACGAACCCGTGTGCCAACAGGATGTGGTTTTTGCCTTTAAAAACTCCACCAGACCAAGGCTCTGTGCTGCTCTCTAACCAGAGTACCTGGGGAGGCAGTCGCTGGCCGGCTAATAAAAACTTTACATAAACTTAATTTTTTTTCTTGGTTCCTTTCTGAGCAAGCAACTCACAACACTGATAACACCAAGGCCACGAGTTTGGATCCCTATATAGGGATGGCTGGTTAGCTCACTTCGGAGAGCGTGGTGCTGACACCGAGTCAAGAGTTAAGATCCCCTTACCGGTCATTTAAAAAAAAAAAAAAAAAAGAGTACTGTGTTTTGGACCAGAGCGATGGCATTGGATGTGGAGAAAACAAACTTTCAGAGCATAAAAGAAGAGGCATTGCTCTCTAACTGATTGTATGAGACCAGCATAACAAAACGTTTAGAAGAAAACAGGAGAAAATCTTTGTGAGTTTGGGGTAGGCAAACATTTCTAAGAACACAAAAATCATTAGCCATAATAAAATGAAATCAATAAATTGTACTTCATCAAAATTAAAATATTTTGCTCTTCAAAAAACACTATTAAGGCCGGCCCGGTGGCGCACTGCTACAGTGCGCTGCTTGGGAGCGCGGCGGCGCTCCCACCTTAATAAATTGTACTTCATCAAAATTAAAATATTTTGCTCTTCAAAAAACACTATTAAGGCCGGCCTGGTGGCGCACTGCTACAGTGCGCTGCTTGGGAGCGCGGCGGCGCTCCCACCGAGGGTTTGGATCCCACATACAGACCGGTTCCCGCTCACTGGCTGAGCGGGGTGTGGGCGCAACACCGAGGGTTGCAATCCCGTTGCCGGTCCGGTCCGGTACGGGCGCGACACTGAGGGTTG
>NW_007738976.1:30733-37064 GCF_000696425.1 Galeopterus variegatus
GCTGACAACACCAAGTCAAGGGTTAAGATCCCCTTACTGGTCATCTTTAAAAAAAAGAAAAGAAAAGAGAAGAAATAACAAGATGGTAGAATTAACCCTAAATATATCAATAATTACATTAAATATAAATGACTAAACACTTAAATTAAAAGACAGAGATTGTCAGTTGGCATTTTAAAAAACCAGAATCAAACTATATCTTGTTTACAAAAATATACCCTTTAAGTTTAATAACAGAGATAAGTTTAGAATAAAACCATGGGAAAAGATACACCATGAAAATGTTAACCAGCAGAAAGCTGTTGTGGCTATTCCAATATCAGGAAAAACTGGGCTTAAGGTAAACAGTACTATAAGAGATGAAAAGTGATATTACACAATAAAAGGGTCAATTCTTCAAGAGGGCATAACAATACTAAATGTAAATGCATCAAATACCATAATTTCGAAAAACATAAAGCAAAATTGATAGAACTGATACGAAAGACACAATTTCACAAAATATTTTAATATGATTAATAGAACAAGCATACAAAATTCAGTATAGATACGAAAAAATTGAACATTATTAATCAATCTGACTTACTTGACATTTAGAGAACCCTGAAACCAACAGTTGCAGATGCATATTCTTTTCCCTTGTATATGAAATATTTGCCAAGATAAAGTATATGCTGAGCCATAAAATCAATGAAGTCAAAACAACTGAAGTCATGCAAAACATGTTCTCAGACCACACTGAAATTAAAATATAAATACTTAACAAACCCCCTGAAATATTCCCAATAGCAAAATCCTTTTAAATAGTCTCTGGGTCTAAGAAATCACAAGAAGTCACAAGAAAAATTAGAAAATATTCTTAACCAAATTGTAATACCAATACACAAAAGTAGTGCTCACAGAGAAATGTGTACCTTTACATTCATTTATATATAGAAGAAAACGTTTAAATCAATGATCTAAGCTACAAACTCAAGAGGCTAGAAAAAGAAAAGAATTGAAATCCAAAGAAAATAGAAGGAAATAATAATAATAGTAAAGCTAAGAATGTAAATTAATAAAATGGGCAAGCAATAGAGAAAAAGCAATGAAACCAAAAGTCAGTTATTTTAAAAGATCAGTAACATTGATAAATTTCTAGCTATACTGGTAAACAAAAGAGAAGGAAAATATAAACTATCACAATTAGTAATGAGAAAGGTGAAATCACTTTAAATTCTATAACTATTAAAAGGATAATAAAGAAATATAAGAACATCTTTATGGTAACAGTTATAATATACATTATGGACAAATTTCTTGAAATATTCAAGTTTCTAAAACAGACATGAAAAGAAATAGAATATCTAAATATTTTATTTAAAATATTCTATTCTAAATCTTCTAATATCTAGAATAGCTTTAAAAAATGAAATTGTAATAAAACTTTTTCACAAAGAAACTCCAGGCCCAAACACTTTAAAAAGAAATAATACCAACCATACACAAACTTTCAGAGCATAAAAGAAGAGGCATTGCTCTCTAACTGATTGTATGAGACCAGCATAACAAAACGTTTAGAAGAAAACAGGAGAAAATCTTTGTGAGTTTGGGGTAGGCAAACATTTCTAAGAACACAAAAATCATTAGCCATAATAAAATGAAATTAATAAATTGTACTTCATCAAAATTAAAATATTTTGCTCTTCAAAAAACACTATTAAGGCCGGCCTGGTGGCGCACTGCTACAGTGCGCTGCTTGGGAGCGCGGCGGCGCTCCCACCGAGGGTTTGGATCCCACATACAGACCGGTTCCCGCTCACTGGCTGAGCGAGGTGTGGGCGCAGCACCGAGGGTTGCAATCCCGTTGCCGGTCCGGTCCGGTACGGGCGCGACACTGAGGGTTGCGATCCGTTGCTGGACACACAAAAAAAAACACTATTAAGAAAATTAAGATGAAATGTACAGTTGCAGAAAATATTCACGAACTATCTGATGAAGGAGTTGTATCCAGAGAATTTTGTTAATTAGAGAATTGTATTAGCTCATTTTTGTGTTGCTATAACAGAATGCCTGAGACTGGGTAATTTGTAAAGAAAAGAGGTTTATTTGGCTTGTGATTCTGGGACAGCTGCATCTGCTGGGGTCTCAGTTTGCTTCCACTCATAGCAGGCAGCCAGAGAGTGCAAGGAGATCGCATCATGAGAGGAAGTAAGAGATGGAGAGGAAGTGCCTGACTCCTTTTTACCACCAGCTCTGGCAGGAACTAACACACAGAGAACTCATTCACTCTCCAGGGCACTAATATATTCTTGAGGGATCAGCCCCCATGACCCAAACACCTCCCAACACTGGCACACTGGGGATCAGATTTCAACATGGGCTTTTGGGGGACAAACATATCCAAACTGTATCAGAAATCATAGTAAATATTTTTAGATGTTGCATTAGTTTCCAATTGTTGCTGTAACAAATAGCCTCAAATTTAGCGGCTGAAAACAACACACATTTGTTACCTTACAGTTCTGGAAGTCAGAAGTCTAAAATCAAGGTGTCTGCAGGGCTGTGTTCCTTCTGGAGGCTTAAGGGGAGAATCCATTTCCTTGCTACTTTCAGCTTCTAGAGGATGTCTGCGTTCCTTCACTTGGGGCCCCATCCTTGCCTCACTCCAACCTCTTGCTTCCAATGTCACATCTCCCACTACTGATTCTAACCCTCCTGCTTACCTCATATAAGAAACCATTCCATTACATTGGGCCCATCTGGGTAATCCAGAATAATCTTCCTATGTAAAGTTAATCACCCTTGGGCTGCCCAGTTAGCTCACTCAGTTAAAGGTTCAGATCCCCATACCAGCCAGCCACCAAAAATAAAAAATAAAAATAGAATAAAGTCAATCACCCTCTGAGGTTAATCACATCTGCAAAGTTCCTCGTATCATATAAAGAAACGTATTCACAAGTTCTGGGGATTAGAACATGGACATCTTTGGGGGACCATTGTTCAGCTGACCACAGATATAATGGTATTGTGGTTATGTAAGAACTTATCATAAATTCTAAAAGATGCATATTGAATTATTTAGAAGTAAGTTGTGATGTCTTTATTTTTAAATACTTCAGTAAGAAAAAGAAGCAATTGAGACAAAACATTTATAATTAAGTCTAGGTGGTATGCATCAGTGCTCTTATTTTAAGTTTGAAGTTTTTCTTAATACATTTTTTAAAGCTTAATGGAAAAAATTCTGAAATGCCAGTCTATTGTGTAGAAAGCTCAAACATTAACTTATATGTACACGAGAATGAAACCGAGAGATCAGTTAGCTAGCTCGCTAGTTATTTCAGTAGCTCGATTTAAAAGAGTACTGTGGTTTGAGGACCGGCCCATGGCTCACTTGGGAGAGTGTGCTGATTGTAACAGAGAACCGTGAGCATTACCAACACCATCTTAGGTAGGCCCTTCATTTTAACTGTCAGACGAGTTCCCCGCCCATCGCATGAGAAATCGCTGACCTTTTCATAAAACAGGAACTATACCCTGTGAAAATTTTTATGCTTGACTGCCTTAACTGCTCATTTTGGCTTCTGTGACCTAGCTTGCTTTCTGCACCTGCACGAACCCGTGTGCCAACAGGATGTGGTTTTTGCCTTTAAAAACTCCACCAGACCAAGGCTCTGTGCTGCTCTCTAACCAGAGTACCTGGGGAGGCAGTCGCTGGCCGGCTAATAAAAACTTTGCATAAACTTAATTTTTTTTCTTGGTTCCTTTCTGAGCAAGCAACTCACAACACTGATAACACCAAGGCCACGAGTTTGGATCCCTATATAGGGATGGCTGGTTAGCTCACTTCGGAGAGCGTGGTGCTGACACCGAGTCAAGAGTTAAGATCCCCTTACCGGTCATTTAAAAAAAAAAAAAAAAAAAATACTGTGTTTTGGACCAGAGCGATGGCATTGGATGTGGAGAAAAGTGGACGGATGTGCAATATATTTTGCAGGTCGAATCCATATGATTGCTAAACGTTTCAGATGAGTGAGGGTAAAATGAGCGTTGAGGATAATAAAAGCAAAGTCATTGAGTGCCTACTGTTCCGTTGCTGTTCATATTTTAATTCTCACAACAAACTTATGAGGTAGGCATAATTTGGACCCACATCTTATATGCAATCGGTTTCTCTAACCTTGGGATTGAGAGTAGAGTCAGTGGTCCTTGAGATCCGGATTACGTCAAAAATGAGCGGGGTCAGGGATTCCAAGAGGCAAGGGTGCGGGGAGGAAGTGTGGGGGAAGGAGTTGGGTAGGTGCAGGGGCAGTGCCCGCTGGCGATTGGCCTAGCTGCCGAGGGAGGGTCATGCAGATCCCGCCTCGCAAGCCCATGGTGGGAAGTGACAGCCCAGCTCAGCCCCTCCGGCCTCTGTCTACCTTCACTGCGACTTGGGCAGGAGAGCGAGCGCGCTGATCCCGGGAAGATGCAGTGTACACTGCGGCCTGTAGGCTCCGGGGAGCTCCGGCTTCTTGTCTGCTTCCTGCTGCTGAACAGCTGCTCAGGGGGCTGCGGCGACGTTAGTGTCCACGGTCAGGAGGAAACCTAGGGGGTGCGGGCAGGGCCACAGAACGCTCCTGAGAGTCACGGGTTAGGGGCTTTACGGTTAGAAAACGCAGGAGTAGAAGAATGTGTTTGGGGGCGTGAGGAGAGAGAAAGAAAGAAGCATAGAATTGGGATGGAGCTGGGTATATGGGGCCTAAGAGAAGTGGGCTGTGGGAAGACTGGGGATTCTAGAAGTGGTTGGGAAGACTAATGGGCAGCGGGAAGTAAAACCGACCTATGTGGCCACAGGCGAAGCAAGGCGCGCCGAAGGGCCAGGGAGGAGATGACCAGGTCTAAGCGAGTGGCAGGGGATCGGGAGCGCTGGTCCGCGGGACCGAGAGATGAGCCCGGGCTTAGTCATCAGCCCACGGAGGCTGGAGGCTGTTATCCAATTTCCAGTAAGACGGGCAGTTTAGGCTGGGCTAACGCAGGACGGCAGGGGACGAGGGCCATCCTCCTTTCCACGCCTCCCCCGTGCACAGCCCGGGTAGACCCGCGCCGACTCCATCGGCGCCGTCGGAGGCGGACTGCGCAGACTCGGGAACGCCTGCGCAGAGCGCGTAGGGAGGAGCGCGCACGTTCCTGGTCTGACGCCCGCTCTTCCTGCACGATTCGTGGGCTTAGCGGCCAATGCAGAGGATTCTCGAAGAACTGTGGGAGGAAGCTTAGTGGTGGATGAGAGGCAGGTGGGGGGGAAGCTTGGTGGTGGATGAGAGGCTGAGGGGGAAGGGCCGCTGAGCTCTGTGGAGATGCCTCTGTCTCCAGCGCCGCCGCCACGCCGGCTCCGGCCACCTCAGCACCGCGGACAGCGCCCGCCGCGCTGCGGGTCCCGGCCGAGCGAGTCCAGCTCACAGCCCTTTCCTACCAGTCCCGGGAGCGCTGCCTCAGAGAACCAGCTCCCCTTCCCTTTTCTTTATCTCTTAGTAGGGTGCTGGAAGCTCCACTACTTCCTAAGGCCAGGAAATTGCTATGAGGATCCATTTGATTGGGAAGAGAATTCCCTTTTCTTAAGACCTGTCCAGAATGACTCATGGTAATTCCACTATAGAAAGAAACAGACTCTCTTCCAGCCCTACTCCATCTACCTGGGATAAGGAAGGTGTGTGTGGCCCTAGGGGTTATGTTCCCCCACCCCTGTCTTTCCCCTGTGCACACAGCTGGGCAAACGGTGGCTTTCGGGAAAAGGATCTAAAGTGGTCTGGCCGGTTAGCTCACTCAGTAGAGTGTGGCGCTGGCCCCATACTGGTCAGCTGCCCATCCCCACCCCCCAAAAAGGAAAAGGATGTAGACTCTCAAGCCCTATACATACCAATACTTTCTTCTTCTAAGGATTCCAGGCCCCCTTCTGAACCTCTTCCAGGCTTCGAAGCCTTCCCTAAGATGCAGCTCACCTGCTTCCCCATATCTGTCTGGTTATTCATCTCATGTGGGTAGCTTTCTGAGTCTCGGCTCATCTGAACCTCCCTGGGCTGCTCTTTGCCTGTAAGCTTGGTTTTGCCTGGAAGTTGGTATCAAGGGTGAATAAGGTCCAAGGGCTGAAGAACAGGGCAGATAGTGATGGGGGAAAGAAAAAATGAAAGGACTTGAAGAGGGGGAAGAAGGGGCCTAGATGGGGGTGGGGGAGCAGACACAAAGACCAAGGGATCCAGAAATAAAAGTGGAAGGAAGCTGCTTCTCAAATGGGATTTGGAAAGCTTCTGGCTAAGCTCTTTGTTGACACCACTATTTTGCCCTTAGATGGTCAGAGCCAAGTTGGAGTAGGACA
>NW_007738976.1:37936-39724 GCF_000696425.1 Galeopterus variegatus
TTCCTCTCTAGGACTGCAGTGGGGGTTGATCTGTTTCAAACATAAGATTTCCTCCACATTGAAAAAAGTCTTTTTTTGGACTAAGGCCTAAATTACAAGAAGGTGGAAGCCAGAGGAAGATATAAAGGAAGGACATCCCAGGCAGAGAGCATCACAACTACAAGTGGCCTGAGACAGGAATACCATGTCATGCTAGAAAAAAAGACAGAAAAATCAGTGGCAGGACTTGAGGTTGGAGAAGTAGACCCAGGACTGACCATCCAGGGGATCACTGATCATGGTAAAAGGTTTGGATTTTATACTAAGTGCAGTGGGAAGTTAACTGGGAAATTTTACAAAAAGAGAATGTCACAATATGATATACAATTTTCAAAGGCCACCTTGGTGATGTTGGGAAATGGACTGTGAGAAGAGCAAGAGTGGAAACTGGGAGGTCTGTAAGGACTGGATCATCCTGGCCCAGGGAAATTGAGGTGGCATAGACTTGGGTGATGGCAGTGGAGCTGAGCACCCCCAGCTGGCTGCACCCTCCATCTAGAGGCAGCCTACACCTCAGGGGTTTCCAGCCCCCCTGCTCTCCAAGGAAACAGGTTCCAATTCCCATAATGTGTCAGCTGGGCTTCCTAAGCTTGGATTGGTTGTTGGCGTAACATAATCAGAGCTAAGGGACAGAGAACGACCTGTGGGGGACTGGTTGCCATGGTGCTTCTGGGAAAGCAAAGAAGGAGCTGCCATTCTTCTCCAGCCACAAACTTAAGGGAACACCATGGAGGGAGAAGGAACTATATGTGGGAACCAAAGGGTCAGGCTCTTGATCAGTGGGCTGAGTGGCCACGTTGCAGACTTACTCAAATCAGGCTATTATTGAAGCACTTTGGGAAGGACAGCAGGTGAGGGAGGGGCCACCTCCCCATATCCTGACATCAAATCCCTTATTTCTTCACATTTTAGGGCTTCTTTGGGCCATTCGCCACTGTGGGCCGCAACCTTGTTGCTGATTGAGACCTCATGTGAGGCCTCCTTACTCCAATGCCCTCCCCATTGCCCTCCAGAGGGGCAGTTCTTGGATGACCCAAATCTGGATCATTAAAGTGGACTTTCATGTGAACACTGTGAGCTTGTCTTGAGGCAGGATGTGTGGGGTTTTAACTTGGCTAGAGCTTCCAAAGGGAAAGAGCTGGGACCAGAACAGGGGTTGGGGGTGAGGAGAGCACAGCTCTTGGTGCTGGTGGAAGGCTGGTTTCTGTCTTGTTTTCCTTCCATTGGCCAATCCTGAAGTGGGGAAAGTGAGTGGGGGGACTATGGCTGGAATGGAGGTGTTCCCCACCCGTACCCAGCCATGTTGTGTGGTCTAGTTGTCCATGCTTTCATGTTGTGGGGAGGTGGACTCCAAATTCGCCTCTGGTCATTCCTTTCACTCTCCATCCCAGACAGGCCCAAACCCTGCTGTTTTATGATGGTCTCCACCTCCAGCATTATAGCCCTTGCCAGGACTGTCCCACCCATCCCGTCCCCAAGGACCAACAGAGCAGTGCTGAGATCAAAGTGTACACACATTTGCTCCTGATAGCTTAAAATCTTAAAAGGGAGTGGGCAGTCTGTCCACCCATGCTCAGCCCAAACACCAGAATGTCCTACTTTCAGAACTTAATACTTCTCAAAGCACTTTCACACTCAACTGTGTACTCACAGGTGTAAGCATATGTACAGGTATCAAGATTGGGTTTCTCTGGGGCCGGCCTGGTGGCGCACTGCTACAGTGCGCCGCTTGGGAGCGCGGTGGCGCTC
>NW_007738977.1:0-565 GCF_000696425.1 Galeopterus variegatus
ATTGATATGAGGTGGTAGAAGAAAATAATGGACCATTCTGGACCCCATCTGATATAAGGAGTACCATATTCTGGAAGTGGACCATGGGATGTAGGAGAGTACTAATTAGGTGCTGATGATCTGAGTCAGGATTGACCCTGGGCTCAGAACCTACAAGTCAGAGGTAATAGTGAGCCCTACTGGGATTGGTTGCTATTGACATAATGGATACATTGGCTCTATTCTAGACTCAGCAGGGAAACTGTGGGCATATCTATGGATCATCCCCTGAAGTAGCTCCTAAAGACAATGTGAAGACAAAAAGTCATTTACCACTTAAAAAAAGAGCTGATCAAAGCTGGCCAGTTAGCTCAGTTGGTTAAAGCGCAGTACTTTAACACCAAGGTCAAGGGTTGGAATCCCCGTACCAGCCGGCTGCTAAGAAAGAAAACAAAAAGAGCTGATCAGAGAGTATAATGCCTGGCACGTTCACTCTTTCAACCTTCCCCTCTTTTACTATACTGATCTCTGCTAGGTTGTTGCATGTTAAGAAAACACTATATAGTGGCAACTTTATTAATTGCAT
>NW_007738977.1:1177-6855 GCF_000696425.1 Galeopterus variegatus
TCTCTGCTAGGTTGTTGCATGTTAAGAAAACACTATATAGTGGCAACTTTATTAATTGCATTTGAATTCAAGTTCACTTAGAAATCAAACATAATTTTTCAGAAGAAGAAAAATTAAAGTATTTGAGAATATTATAGGCCTATTTTATTATTATTTGTTTTGTCCAGCATATTTACACTTTTGCCTGTGAAGTGGTAGAATTACATAAAGGTGGTGGTGGAAATGAATGGTTCAAAGGAGAGGAAAGTAAAAGAAACAGAATAAACCAAGGATTTTAGAAACCGCACTGCACAGTTTTCCACGTTTCTACAGTAGGAGCACTCACAGTTGCTGCACAAAGCCATGTGGCTTAGCATAACAGAATAATGGAAGAACAATGGTCCTACATGATTTTAAAAATTCTGTGTCCTGGAGATGTTTTTTCCCCCAAATCACCAGCTGATATTAACGTTATAAATTCATGAATATCTATCAGCTTCATACTTTCATTTTGAGAAACCCTAAATGATGCCTTATAGCAACCTGGAGTTACATAGAAAACTAGCTGGAAACCACTTTGGGAAGGCCACTGTCTCTCACCAAAGGAGGTGAGATCTAAAACTGTTCAGCATCACCATGAAGATCATCTGTTCCAATCTGCTGCATGGTGCAACTGTCGTCTCCCAACATTCTTGACATTTGATCAGCATCGCTTGAGCTCTCTTATCATGGAATGTTAAAAAAGATGGCTGTTCCACTTAGGATCAGTGATAATTGTTACAACCTTCTTTTTAGCCAAGTTAACTCTTCCTTTTTAAAATTCCATCCATCTCTTCATGTTCTTTATTTTTAAATACATAATTTCTGGCTAATTGTTTACCACTGTGAGAAAAAGGTACTAATGCTATTATTCCTCTCAATGCTGTAACTCTTCAGGACCTGTTTATATTGAAACTTTATAGACCTTTCTTCGGCAGTTTTCTAATGCCATTTATTTAATCCTGGATTAAATATTCATGACACTGCATGGTGCCTCCCATAAATTCTGACTTCTCGTGGCTTTCTGATAGGTTGTTCCTGTGCACAATTATAACTACAAATGGACATCTTATTCAGAGTGTGGAGGGAAATATGGACCATAATTTGTTTTCTAGTCATGTTAAATTTCCAATTCAGAATTTTAGAATATGAATATAGAATAACACATATTCCAACCATATATGGGTAGAGAGAGAACAGTTGTTCTATTTGTGCAAGGAATTATTTGTCCCTTGGCCATACCACTTAGGACTAGTCTGGGGAAGCATGTCACCATCACATCACCAGGAGGCAAGAAAGGACATTGATCAGGACAGCCTATTAGCATTTGAGAAAATGGACTCGAAAGGCCTCCAAAGAAGAAACAGACATGTCCACCACCAGAGAACTCTCTCACTGTTAGCATGGAAGCTGTAAAGGGGGAGGGGTGGCAGCCCTGGTTTCTGTGGGCAAGTACCCACATGATAAAGAATACCTACCACCACCCCTGCTCCCTTCTAGTGGTGTAGAACAGCAGCACCACTATGGCTGGAAAATGGGCAGGAAAGAGGTGTTCAGGGGCCCATGAGGCTCAAACCCTAGTGGCAGACCACTGGTTTAGCAGAATTCACCCTCTATCCAGCCTGAATGAATATCAGTCAAAATCCAGTTATGGAAGACCCATTTTTGCAGCCTAATCCTATGCAATCCACTGAAAGAAATATTGCACTGACCAGGGAGAGGGATCACTAGACAGGATGCTCTCCTGGAACTAGGGCAAGATCACCAAATCCCAAGATGGATATGAGTCATGAGGCTCCTTGGAGCATCTGGTTGACCCATTCTTGGGATAAAGCACTGGAGTGGGCCCCAGAGTGGGTCCCACACTATTCTGGTCTGGGTTTGGGGCACTCCACTGAGATAGCACTGCAGATCCTGGCAGCTTCAGGCATCAGAGAGGAATGTTAAATATTTCAAGGAAGGCACTCCAAGCATGGGATGCCCTGAGGCCTGGGGTCTAGGACAGTGGCCTCACTTGCTATATAGGGAGCACAGCCCATGACAGATGTTCAATTATGTGACAACAGTTTTCATCTCTGCCCTAAGTTGTCTTTTCCTTACTAATCTTATCCTAAATTTCTTTGACTATTCCCACAAGTGGATGAATGCTTTCTGAAGTGTAACATTTTAAATGCTGTTCTTTTATGTGTGTGACCATCTGTGTGCATGCAGTGTCTTTTCTAATTATGTTGTACGTTGTATCATCTGCATTGGCCCCTCGCTCAGCCAGTGAGCGGGAACTGGTCTGTATGTGGGATCCAAACCCTCGGCGGGAGCGCCGCCGCACTCCCAAGCAGCGCACTGTAGCAGTGCGCCACTGGGCCGGCCCTTTAATCAACTTCTAAAATAGAATTCAATCTCCTGTATGTTGATATTTTATTGATTTGACCTGGAAATTAATTTTTTATTATTTCAAAGGACTTTAAAAAAGAGAGACTTATTTGCCAAATTGGTTTTACAGTGTTTTAAAACCCAATACAATGTTTCATTATTTTTAGCATTATTGTATTTTATTCTACTTTCGCTATTTTATTCTCTTGCAAGGAGGTCTATGCCCCTGAATCAACTAAAAGATCTCTCATTTATAAATGGAGTGCCCAGTTACATAAATTTCTGTATATTCATGTCAGTGTATAGATGACATTTGTGCCAGTAGGTCTGTGTCATTGCTTTGACAACTGTCCCAGTTTGTGTAACATATATCCCAACCTGGAAGTATCTGGGTATGTATCAAGGCAGCTCTCCTCATACCCTCTTGTAAAATCCCTTAATAGTGTGTTATCAGTTATGTTAAGAAAACTGCTTAAAAGGTTTCATGAACATAAAACATTATGAAGGCCATTAATTTTTAAAGTGGCATTTGGAAAGTGGAAGTCCCCAGATATCCGAATCTTTTCAACTTCCATCTCTATTAAAATCTCGTTGGAAGAGCACAGTGTTTTCATACCCTGACTTCTGAATATAGTTTTGCTGCCAGACCTGAATTCTTCGTGCCCAAGATTCTCTTTGAGACCTTCCATGACAAATCCCTTTTCCAGCCATTTCGGCCTCAGGTCTAAGCTGTATTGCCTCTCCAAATACCAGTGTTGGCTGCTTTCCCCATGACTCCAAATTTGTTCACTGATCAAACACTAATTGTGGAAGGATCTACTGAGTTCTAGGTACCATGCTGGTTACACAGGCTGTGAAGATGAGTAATCTATTTCAAGGAGGTGCCTTTGAAGAGTACATTCTACTAGAGGAGAAGTCCAATTATAGGAGAGTATAATAGGTACATAAAAGAATGTGAGGGCACAGAAGCAGCAGCAGATGACTGTGTTTCAGGCATTCAGTTAAGAAGAGTTTTAAGCTAATTTACCAGGAAGCCAATGAAGAAAATGGCCATCCAAATGAAAGGAATAGCATGAATGTAGACATGCAGTTCTGGAAGAACATGGGGTAATGGAGGACCAGTATGGCTGGATCCAAGAGTTCACATGGGGCAGGGTAAGAACTGAGGCAGGAAAGGAAGAGAAGATTCAGTTGGGGAAAAGGGAATGAAAGATCACTGAAGTGAGGCATGCAGACAGAGAGTAGAAGGCAGCCAAAGAAACCTTGAGGAAACTGACTAGATAGGAAAGGGCAACTGAGATCAAAGAAGGAGAAAGGAGGGAGACCCAGGGGAAGGTTATAACACAGAAACAGGAAGGAAAAAAATGTAATAAAAGAGGAAGGAGTCAATGGTGAAATTCGTAGGAGGGATGTGAAGCCAAATGAAAAAAGTGAAATGATTGTTGACTTTCAGAGCAAGATTTGTTTCAGCTGATGGGGGGCGGGGGTGGAGAAACTACTGTCAGTTGAGAAATTTAAAGGATATGAGAAAGAGAAAGAGGAGATATTGAGTGGTCACATTTCTTAAAGAATAAAAGAGAGAAAGGAAGTAGCAACTGAAGACTTATCCAGGCAGGCTAGTTTTTCCCCCTCCCAGGTAGAAAAATTAGATCACATTTATTACACGAGGGAAAAGAAGGAGCTAGAGGGAAAAAAGATGGTGAAGATACAGGAAGTAGAAGAGATTAAAGTTACTTTAAAAGAAGGTGTGGGAAATCTGTCAGTTCCTTTCACACATCAACACCACCTTTTTTCTCTGTCTTTATTTCCTCTCCAAGTGAAACTTAACTCCGCCTTTGGCAAAAACTGTAATTTACCAGCAAAGCTATTCTTTTTATCTCAGTCTTAGAACCTGGCTCATGCTTTCCCAAGAGGCTGGCTCATTTCATTCCCCGGTGGGCATGGCATCAATACAGGTTCATCAGATTGCTGTCTAATGCAGCTAATGGCCAAGAGAATGTTTTTAACATTCAAGGAGGATGATTTTAGCATTAAAAGGTATTGATAGCCAAAGAGAAAAAAGAGGATACTTACAGACCTCAGACAAGTTGCTTAAACTCTGAGTTTCAGTTTCCTCCTATTTTTAAAAATGATGATTTTGGCTAGATTATATCTAAAGTGTGTTCCAACTTAAAACTTCTAGGATTCTAAAATTGGGCAATTAAGAATTTTATTAAAAAGGGGAAAAATGACAATTAGAATGTGTGGTGCAAAGTCAGGGAATCCCAGGAGTAGGTCCCAATCTTGATTTCTCAAATGGTTGTTTTGTATCCTTACCTGAGTTACTTGAACTCACTAAGTCTCAATTTTGACCTCTCCATAATGGGTAGACTTATGATTTCCTACAGGACTATGGTGAAAAACATACGAGATGATCTGTATAAAATGGCCAGTACAAATGTGGCACAAGATGGGCACTAGTGACTATTTATGATTCTCTTCTTACTTAAATTAAATTTGCTCATTAATATTGCCACTTCTCATAAGAAGCAGCAAACATTTAATGTGCCTTTACTATGTTCCAGGCATTAAATTCTTTATATGAATATATTTAATTCTCATAAAAACCCTATGAATTAGGTGTTATGATCATTACCTTTTTATAGTTGGGGAAACTGAAGCATGAGGAGGTTTAGTAATTTGCTCAAGGTGACTTGTATAGTAAATAGCCAAGCCCAAATTTAAGTCTGGATAGGTCAGTTCTGGGGCCTGTGCTTTTAACTACTATATTATAGTTGCTGCATATTTATGAAACAATTCTTTGTCAAATCTGTTTGATATAAATTACATTTGATATAGAGCCCAGCTATATATGACTTAAAAGCTTTCAAATGTAATTTCTAGTATAACTTTAGATATATACATATGTAAAATACCTAGTTTTTCAGTAATAACTAACAAAAGAGTACAGGTCCCAGAGTGGTCACACAATCTGCCAGAAACAGTTTCTGAAAGCATAGTAGTTGTTGTATTTGAAAAGAGGAATGTTGAGACAGTTGGCCTGATAAATACTTTGACATCTGAAGTTTTCTCTATATGTCCACCACCAGAGAACTCTCTCACTGTTAGCATGGAAGCTGTAAAGGGGGAGGAGTGGCAGCCCTGGTTTCTGTGGGCAAGGACCCACATGATAAAGAATACCTACCACCCTGAAAAATTATGTTTGATTTCTAAGTGAACTTGAATTCAGATGCAATTAATAAAGTTGCCACTATATAGTGTTTTCTTAACATGCAACAACCTAGCAGAGA
>NW_007738977.1:7852-10575 GCF_000696425.1 Galeopterus variegatus
AAGTAACTAGGTTATTTAGGGGCTTTTTTTCCAGATATGTGAAAGGAATATTAAGTTTATGGGTCAGACAGTTTATAGAGTTGAAGAAATAAATAGGAAGGAGGAATTTTTGGAGAACACAATGGCTTTGAATTTGGAGATGTTGTACTTGAGATGCCAGTAGGTATATGAAAATCTAAGATTAGAGCTCGAGAGAGTGGTTGGGGCTAGAGATCTAGGATATTATTTTTGTTATTATTTTTTGGCATTGGATATATTAAAACCCTAGGGAGTGGTGGTTCTCTATGAGAAGAAATGAGAAGCACTGAGGAGAATATTCATAGGGATGAAGAAATTAGATATGGGGACAATAAAGTGCCTGTCAGGGGAGAGTAGCTTGTGAGTTTGTAGTCTCAGAGGTGAAGCACTTCTAAATGAAGAGAAGTCAGAGTTAGACACCTCCCAGAGGTTTTCTGCTGAAGTAGTCTTGGAGATGAATGTCACTGGCATTGAGTATGTCATGGAACCAGGCCAATCAAAAAGCTGGCATTTCAAATAGCTGGAAGAGTGTAACTTAGTAGAAACTTTTGCCTGAACTGCTTTAGAGCTCCAGAGAAATAGACCCAGAAAGCTGAATTTGCCTTAGAGGCAGCATGCCCCAGTAGTTGCCAAGAGCTTCATATCTGAGTAGTTAATGATGGATTAGCACTCGCATACCTATACTACAGCTTCTGGAGCCTGTCCAGCTATTCCCTGCTTTTATATAAAGTCTTAGACTTCACCATTCAGATTTAAGTTAGCCCAGAATATGACCAAGTATGGAACAATGTTGAAGATATATTCAACATTGATATCTACTAATAGCCAATATTTATCATCTTTGTGTGATGTACCAGACACTCTGCAAAGGACTTTATACTGTAATCTCATTTAGATCTTACAACAATGCTGAATTTGATGACACCATTGGCTCCATTTATGGGTGAGTATACTGGGGCTCAGAGAGATTGTGTAACTTGCTAATGAGGGGCAAAGCCAGTATTTAAGTATAGGCCTGTCTGATCTCTAAGTTACACTGATTCTGTCAAGGCATATCGAGAACTTTGTATGGTTTGCATGCTCTGAGCAACAGATGATAAAACATAAAGATAGTTTCAAAAGAAAAATAAAGGAGAATTACTTTAATTTTAGTTAATCTTTTAGTTAGGAAAAAGCAATGACTCGTTATCCAAGGAAATATTTTTATTCATAAACTTTTGACTTCAACTCTACAGTAACTCCATTTAGAAATATATGTCTTTCTGTAAGAAAACCTCAGAACCAAATTTTTGCTAAGGCTAATGATATGTTAATACTGACACTGACTTCATTGAGCAAAATTAGTAAGGAGATGCTAGCAGGTAAAGATTTTCATTTTATTGTATTTGAAAACTAAACTGAGTTTTTTGAGGGGTTGCCTTTTATCGTAAATTTTAATTCTTCTTGGTTTGAGAGGTTCTATTTCAACGAGTAAACTCAGTCACATGAGAAGATGTTTTAAAAGGAAACTCCTTGATTGTTCAGGCGGTTGGAATCTGTGCTGAATTTTTAGGTTTAGGATGACTGTCGATGGCCAAAATGTGCTCTTGGGACACACACGTTACATGATAGCACCCAGACCTGATTTAATGCATGAAACAGATTGCTTTTTCCTACCAGCTGTTTCTGTCCCCTTTTGCTGTTTGCATTATAACTTTTCATGAACAACAGATACATCTGGACATTTCAATAGTGTATACATTATATGAAGAAATTATCATAGAGAAAAAAATAGGTTAATTTCTGAGACTCTATCATCCTGATTTTTTAATTATCCTAAATGGCAGTAACAGATGGGTTCTCCCATGGACTACAAAGACATCCAGTGACATAGACATGATATCGTTATATAATATTTATCTGGTTGACCCTTCAGTAATAAACAGAGATTACTTTGTTTCCCCAAAGTGTTGATCATTACTAAATCATCTTAGCAGGACTCTCTTTTGCCAAACATCAGTTTTTTTGGTGTTTTTTCTAGCGATTATTCTTAGAGATAAAAATGTATTGAAAGTATTGTAGACAAAAGGAAAAAGGCTATGATTATTACTGCCAAGATTCCAAAAGAAAAGCGATAGAGACAATAATGACTTGTATTGGAAAAACTCTATTTAATGTCTCTACTATTTGACTTTGGTTTTTGTAAGGTCTTTTATACATTTTAAGGAAAATTGACTGCAAATCTTTCTGTTTATTCATTCACAGATATTTATTAAGTACTTACTAAGTGCTAGGAACATTTATGCATACTGGAAATAAACAATCTCTGGCTTAATGAAGTGGAAAAATATTTCTTGTCCTAATGGAGTTTAAAATGTAGTGGAGGACTGAGATTAAAAAAACAAGATAAATAAGTAAAATACGTAATGTGTTAGATAGTGATAAGAGCTATGGAGAAAGAGGAAGCAGGAAAGGCAAAAAGAGAATGCTATTGAGGGGTATGGGGGTTGCAATTTTAATAAGGTACTTCTCATAGATTAATCTCTAAGTATGTATTTTGACAAATTTATATGCAGTTTTTCCCAGTGTGCATAATATATAGCTTTGATATATTCGTCCACTTAATTATGTAATTACACTACATCCTACTTTTTCATGTGTGTCATCTAACCCCTGTGGTCGTGTTAATTAATTTAAAAAAGCATTAGGACTTGGTAGATTCAAAA
>NW_007738977.1:11449-12349 GCF_000696425.1 Galeopterus variegatus
TGATCAGAAATTGGACATGAACTAAAAATTCTTGAGTACACACAACAATTTTACATTACTATTACTGATGTTACTGAATCATTATGAATGAAATAGTTTTCTTGAGGATAAAATAGCAGTTTTTAATTGTGATCTTCATGGTCAGGTGAACAGCATGCGTGGTTGCCCAGCTACAGAGAATAGAAAAAATGAACATGTCATTGTCTACTCAGATATTCAGATGGTTATACTCTCACAAATTAGGAAAGGCCTAGTCGGAGTGTCGTCTCTGTCCAATCATTGCCTTTCTTTGACTTCTACTTCCATGAAGTAGTAGGGTGGATTTTATTAGCCTTCACAAATTGATGCTGATTGTATCCCTGCCTATTTTTCTATATAATCACTACTCAATCAGCAACATATAATAGCTGCATTCAAGGCACTTCTCAGAAAACATTATTTTGAAGTCACTGCTCCAAAGTGTCTATGAACAAATGAGAGAAAAAGTACTTGTGAAGGACTCCTTGAAGGAGATGCAGGTCATCTACCTCTCTAGTTTGGGGATTACAAACTCAAAGGACTAGAGAGGCCAAAAAAGTACAAAATTGAATGAAAACAGCTATGTGACCTGTGTAATGCTGGAGAGCAAAAGCCTGTCTATGGAACAGTCATTACGTAGCTCTCCAAAACACTCCTGCAAGCAGATGACCACTTTGCAACCCTGCATTTATATACACTATAATCTTTCTGTGATTAAGATGGGCTGGCAAAAGATTATATACCCAAACCACATTGTTCTAATCTCTCTTAAAATATAAATTTTTGAATTGTCATATATTATGAATCCAACAGTCTCTACTGAGGAAGTTAAAAGATAAGTATTATATGGGGCCGGCCCGGTGGCGCACTGCTACAGTGTGC
>NW_007738977.1:13069-17103 GCF_000696425.1 Galeopterus variegatus
GTTGCTGGTCACGAAAAAAGACAAAAAGGAAAAAAAAAAAGATATGGTTCTATTTAGTATATTAATATATCACAGTGTCCTACCATGAGGACTCCTGGGAGAAATTTCTGTCTTGTCTTAGTACCAGGATGAGTTGTACTTCTACTGAACAAATGGCCAACTTTATCTTAGGGATAAAGTAAGTAGGTTTGGAAGCTGCCATTCTACATCAGGAGCTGATGGCTTTGGATATGGACACTCTACTTAAAAGCATGTTGCTATGTTCCTTTAAATTGTGTCTTGAAAACTTAATCTAAATTCATAACCAAGTTCTAGCCAATAGACCTCATCTTATAATATTTGGTCTTCAACTTCATTCCTGACTGTATCTTATCTTTTTTATTTACATTTTCCCTTTGATCCATTTGCTCATCTGTTTGTTTAAAATTGTTTGTTATCTTGTTATTTTATCTTATTTTATTGTATGTAAGAATGTAGATAGCTTTAGAGCTTTTGGGAGCAGGTGAGATTAAAAATAAATGGGTAAATAATTCCCCAAATCTGTAGTGGTCAAAAATTTTCTTCTCACGGTGGTGTGGCACATTAGTATATTATGCAGTAGATCTCAAATGCCAATCTTTTTGTTACACATGTAATTAAATAAAATAGCAAAGTGTTTGCATTTTTACATAAATTGAGTATAAATACATTGTTTTATAAAGACATCTTAAATAAAACCATTGTTCACTTTACTGAGTGCAATAAAAGAGATGGATTTACATCTAATGCTGGGAGTAGCATATAAACAGAAGTTTACCCTTTGTGTTTATGCATTACTGCCACTAGCTCATATAGTACTTTTGCATGAACTAAGAAAAGACCGTCTCTCCTCCCAGAGGATATAGCCAAGGTCAGGACTCACGCCTTTGTCCTTAGAGCATGGCAGGGGTTGTAGCCCCATCTCCCTCAGGCTAGGAGTTATTGAGTAACAGGGAAGGCACAACCTGCTGGACCATTCACAGAAGCCACATGTGTCTGACTAAGGAAAACAAGATTGAGAGTTGATGGGATAAGTTCTAGGTTGGCAACATTCTATAAACATGTAAACAAAAATAAGCATCTATAATCTCACAGAAAAGAAGATAAAACTAAATAGGATGAATCTGTGTTAAGTAAAAAATTAATTTTTTTGATATATGTTGAACTCTTCTTTTAATAGCTAAATACTTCTTGGTAGGTCACAGACCTCCTGAGAATCTGATGGAAACTATAGTTCCTCTATAGGAAAGCACATAAAGGAGGACTTCTGGTCAAGATGGTGGAATAGACGGTCTCCAGCGTCACTCTCTCCCACAAATCTACGAATTTACAACTATAAAAATGTAACATCAGCCAAGCTGGGGCTGCTGGAGTTCAGGTGAAGAGGAGGAGAGACCTATGGAACTCATGAAGGCGGGAGAAACCACGAAGAAAGAAAGAAGAAAAACAAACTACTCGGCGTTTCAGGCTGCAGCCGCTTTAACACTGGAGCACATGGAGCAGGAGTTGGCAGAAGCCGCAGCTGTGCCCTTTAGATGGAGTTACTTGGAGGCAGCAGGTGAGAAGAGGACTTTGGTGGCCCCCAGGACAGCAATGCCACTAACAGGGTTCCCGTGGAACCATGCAGGAGTGAGGAGCCAGAACAACTGAAAAAGGGGAGACACTCAGAGGCCGGTGAGTCATCACAGGGGATCAGTGCGAGGCCTGTCCCATGGGAAGTGTTTGGAGTATGGGCGATGGGGGAGACGGACCCACCGGGAGAACATGAGAACCAGCAAGGACAGCAGATCCGCCCCCCAATCAGCACAGGACCGCTCAGAGGAGACTGGTTGGGAATGCAGAATTGCATGGGGTGCAGTTTGATGAAGATTCAGGCCCAGATCAGAGTTTCTATACAACCCAGGTGCATGGAAGTCTCTGGAGAGCTGAAAGTACCTATAAGGTCAACCATTAAACCTTGAGCTGCACAAAACGTCTTCCTTAGGGAAACAGCAGCAAAGCAGCAATTTAGCTCAACCACACAGCTCAAGTACTGGTTCCCACAGGAAGTTCCCCCATTTTAGAAGTAAAGGACAAAAACTTAGTTCCGGTCCACGTACACCATGAATACCTTGGGGCACACCAGGGGACATGAGGCTTGGAGCCAGGGGCAGGACCTCTGCCCACAACCACTCATACCTCCAGCACCTTGGGCCCCCATCTGGGAACCTGAGGATTGGAGACAAGGACCAGACCCCACTCCCACATACAGGCACATCACCAATGCCTAGGGGCCTGCCTGGGGAACTAGGGCTAGCAGCCAGGGACCGAACCCCCTTCCCACAACCAGGCATGCTGTGATAGTGCCTCACAGCCCCACCTGGGGGCCCAAGGCATGGAGAAGGAGACCGGACCTCCCTCCCACAACCAAGCACACCACACCAGCACCTCAGGGTCTGCCCGAGGACCTGAGTCGTAGAGAAGGGGACTGGACGCCCCTCCCACAACCAGGCACATAGCACCAGTGCCTTGGGGACATGATGCCAGCACCTCAGGGCCTGCCCAGGGACCAGGGGCATGGAGAAGGGGACTGGGCCCGCCTTCCATAACCAGGCTCACCATGCCAACACTTTAGGGCCTGCCAGGGGACCCGGGGCATGAAGAAGGGGACAGGACCCCCCTCCCACAACCAGGCTCACCACACCAGCACCTTGGAGCCTGCCTGGGGACATGGGGTAAGGAGCTGGGACAAGACCCACTCTCCCACAACCAGGCATGCCAGGTCAGCACCTTGGGACCTGCGCTGGTACCTGGGGCATGGAGAAGAGGACTGGACCCACCTCCCACAACCATGCACCTGATGCCAGCACCTTGGGGCCAGCCCAGGGACCCAGGGTATGGAGCCTGGGACTGGAGCTCCCCTCCCACGACCAGGCACCTGATGCTAGCACCTTGGGGCCAGCCCAGGGACCCAGGGTATGGAGCCTGGGACCAGAGCTCCCCTCCCACAACCAGGCACCCCATGCCAGCAAGTCAGGGCCCACTCAGGGATCTGGGGCATGGAGAAGGGGACTGGACACCCCTCCCACAACCAGGCACACCGTGCCAGTGTCTTGGGACCCACTCGGCGACCCAGGGCATGGAACTGGGGATCAGACACTCTCCACAACCAGGCACACTGACAGCACAACAGAGCAGGCCAAAAACATCTCCTCCATTTGGGTGGCCCACCATAGCTACCACAATAACCATGGCTGCCGTGAAGGCAGCTAAATGCCACAACCACCGTGCAGATGGTCCGCCAGCCACTGGAGTGAGTTGACACAAGGAGAAGAAAGGAAGAGGATGTCTGTCTCCACAGAGCCCATTTCATAGTGAAGGAAGAGACATCTGCTCTATGATAGTATTGGGTGACCCGATCATGCCTCTTGGCATTGGACAGATCATTTGGGCAGCAAATCAACAGAGTAACCATTATTCTTTTAGAGGGAGAGAAGAAATCTAGGGTGATTGGGGGGGGAGGGGGGAGAGAAAGGGGGATGAGGAGAGATTAGACAAGGGGCATAAAGAATAATTATAATTTGTAACAATGTATATGCTAGTAATATTGATTTGATCAGCATATCTCAATGTTGAAACCCCAAAATATGTATAATCAATTTTGATTCAATAAAAATTTTTTAAAAAAAGGAAAGCACACAAAGGCATAAGCATACAATTTTTTAATTAAAGTTTCTGCAAGATACCAGATTTTAGGTGACAAACTCCAGAGAGTTTGCTTCATTATATTGTTGAGATAATAAAGCAGACTACAAAAGAATTCTATCACTATGATCGCAACTTAAAAAAAAAATACTACACATAGAAAAAGAAAAAACTAGAAGGTACTACATCAAAAATATTAGTGATTTTCTTGATAAAATTTTAGCTTATTGTAGTGGATTCGATTATATCCCCCCCAGAACTCACTGAAGAATGAATTGTGTCTCCCAAGTTTTATGTATTAGAAACTTAGTCCCCACTGTGACTGTTAAGAG
>NW_007738977.1:17870-19669 GCF_000696425.1 Galeopterus variegatus
TTTTATGTATTAGAAACTTAGTCCCCACTGTGACTGTTAAGAGGGTGGGAAATCCTATTATAGTAATTGAAAGGTGGGGCCTTGAAGAGGTGATTAGATTGTATGACCACGCCATAGTGAATGGATTAAAAATGGTGGTCAGGGGCATGGTTCTGAGGGCTTTAAGAGAAGAAAGTCTGTCTTTCTCTCTCTCTCTTGCTCTCTCTTCTTCCACCATCTTGCAATGTAAGACCCTTGGGTCACTGTTGCTACCACCAGATGGACTTTGGACTTCCCAGCCTCAAACACTGTAAGCAATAAATTTTGTTTGCCTTATAAATTACCCAGTTCCTTGTATTTTGTTATAAGCAACAGAAACGGACTAATACACTTATTTTCTCTCTCTCTCTCCTTTTTGTTACACTGTTTTATTTTGCAGGTTGACATAATGAACATGTATTACTTTATATTAACAGTGGGAAAAACACTTTATTCTAAAAATATAGAAAGCAGTTTGCTGGAGAAGGGAAATTGTGTATGTTAGTTAAATGGGAAAATGTCTTTAAGCAAAGAGTTCTCAATCCTAACTTATAAATGTTCATGTAATTATATAACATTAAGTATTCTCTTTGGGACAAAGAGAAACTCAATCAGTTTATTTAGTGATTATTGAAATTTAATGTCTCAAATTATCAGTAAAAACAGATTTTATTAACAGGCTTTGAAAATGCATATTTTCTAAAAATTCTTTTAGATACAAGCCTTGTGCTAGTCTGTAAATGTGAGAATAAACTACTGGCATCCATGCTTAAGTTTTGTTTTGTAATAGCACTTTTGTGTCAATTGGTCACATTTCTTGTTTCCGCTACAAGTATCGGTTTGGGACAGATGTCGTGAAACCACTGAGATTTGTGGTTTGGGGTTGAAATTTTGTCACGACACCAGAAAATCTCATCCAGAGGGAATGAATTAAATCTTTGGCTTCTACTCATGAGTTGGGTAAAACCAACACTAAAATAACATCTCAAGGGGCATAAAACCAACCATTCCAGTAAAATAGACATGTTCCACAACTGAGTTCCATATAGCTTGTATATATTCAGATCATCCAGGACAGCTGAAGAAAAAAACTTTCAACTATTCTTAACTGCTTGCTCATTGGTAAGGACTAATATGTACAGCTGGACCACCATGTTGAATTGAATTTCATGAATTTGTGAAATTCAATATGAATGAAGTATGAATGGTACCTCCTAGAATTGAGCACACACATTAGGCCATGATCCTTGCTTTCTTATGGTACTCTTTCTGGTCTTAATCAAAGCTAGTTTCCTAAGGACAAGGAAAACCTCTTTTATACAGAGCCCTGACAGGTTTGGAGAGAACCATCACTTTTCAGTTCAAGGAACCCTTCTAAGTACCTCTGTGTGTTCAAATCTTCTTATAAATCAACCTCTCATTAATTTGACCATTTCATTCGTCAAAATGTTAAATAAGCAAGAAAGAGTTTTTTCAAAATTGTTGCAATAGGGGTTAGGACTGATTGCCATAAGGGTGAAGATTATACAATAGGGAAGAGAGACTGTTTCAATTCCACTGAAACAAAGGCAGGAGAGTTTTTAAGTGTTGGAGGAGCTAGTGGAAAAGTCCTGGAGGATATAGTTGGTCAATGTGTTTGCTAAGTGGCAGCTTATTGAGGTTAGGCCCCTACCCTCCCACAGAGACTGAGATAGAGGCACTCTCTTTCCTAATGATAACAGTTCAAAGTGATGTCCCCCAGGTACTTGAGAAAGACATTACTGGGTTGTAAAATGGCAGAA
>NW_007738977.1:19694-28690 GCF_000696425.1 Galeopterus variegatus
GTTCAAAGTGATGTCCCCCAGGTACTTGAGAAAGACATTACTGGGTTGTAAAATGGCAGAAGTCTGGAAGAAGATTTATATCTCATAGGGGCAAATTTTCTTAAGTAAATTCTCTAAGAAAAGGCAGATCAGAGCCCTATATTCATGAAGAAACCTGTCTAAAGTTTAGTGAAGCTGAAGGAACCCTTAAAGGCATCTTGTTCACATTCATTTTCCTGGAAGGCAGCACAAGAGTAGAGAATTGTAACCGTGAGAAGTGGGTTTCATCCTTGGCTCCTGCTTAGGTTACTTCTTGGGTGCTGGTTCCCTTGTATTCGTTTTCTATGCTGCATAACAATGATCATATACTTAGTGGCTTAAAACAGTACACGTTTATTTATCTCATGGTTTCTGTGGGTCAGAAGTCTGCTAAGGATCTCACAAGGCTGCAATCAAGGTGTTGACCTGGATGGGTTTTTCATCTAGAAGCTCAAGTAGGGAACCATCTGCATACCTCCTTGCGTGGTTCTTGGCAATATCCAGTGGATTCTTGGCATCCTGCTTCTTCAAAGAGGGAAGGGGTAGAGAGATATCTGGAAGAAGATTTATATCTCATAGGGGCAAATTTTCTTAAGTAAATTCTCTAAGAAAAGTCAGATCAGAGCCCTATATTCATGAAGAAACCTGTCTAAGGTTTAGTGAAACTGAAGGAACCCTTAAGGGCATCTTGTTCACATTCATTTTCCTGGAAGGCAGCACAAGAGTAGAGAATTGTAACCGTGAGAAGTGGGTTTCATCCTTGGCTCCTGCTTAGGTTACTTCATGGGTGCTGGTTCCCTTGTATTCGTTTTCTATGCTGCATAACAATGATCATATACTTAGTGGCTTAAAACAGTACACCTTTATTTATCTCATGGTTTCTGTGGGTCAGAAGTCTGCTAAGGATCTCACAAGGCTGCAATCAAGGTGTTGACCTGGATGGGTTTTTCATCTAGAAGCTCAAGTAGGGAACCATCTGCATACCTCCTTGCGTGGTTCTTGGCAATATCCAGTGGATTCTTGGCATCCTGCTTCTTCAAAGAGGGAAGGGGTAGAGAGATACTAGAGCAAGTCAACTAGCAATGAGAAGTGTTATATAATATAACATAATCATGGCAGTGACATCCCATTACTTTTGTTATAGCCTATTGATTAGAAGCAAGTCACATGTTCTGTGCATACTCAAGGAGAGGCATTCACATAAAGGTGTGAACACCAGGAGGAGGACGTCATGTGAGGGCACCCTAAGAATCTACCATTTGCAAAATTAAAGCAATTTCATTAATAATAATTTCCTTAGCTCCCTAGGAGTCCCCTGACAATAGTCATTTCAGGAGCACTTGGTGATTGAGGTTGGTGTCCTCATGTTATAGAGCTCTGGGTCCCTATTCCTACTTCAACCTAAGCAGCATGCTGATATTCCTTATGAAATTCGTTTGGCCTTCTTTTATTTTCTCCTTCCTTTCTTCCTTTCTCTTTTTTTTCTCTCTCCCTCCATCTCTCTCCTTCTCTGTCCTTCCTTCATCCCTCCCTTTCTTTCTCTCTCTTTCCTTCCTTCTCTCTTTCTTTCTTTCTCTCTCTCTCTCTTATTCTCTCTTTCTTTCTTTTGATGAAGCCCTTCCATTTTATTAAAATAAAAACAAACTGCACTAGACCAGATCTCTCTCTTATTCTCTCTTTCTTTTGATGAAGCCCTTCCATTTTATTAAAATAAAAACAAACTGCACTAGACCAGATAATAATTATAATCACATTAGCTAGAAAATCGTATGGTTAAAATAAAATTTAAAATTAAAACTTGCTTCATGAATGAAAACTTTACCTTGAAAATTTGACCAGTCATGATGTGACTTGTCCTGGAGAAAAGGTAAAGATTCCCTGTCTTGAGCAAGCAGCCTGTAAGCTGGTAGCTTACTTTGCACAGAGGCATATAGATGACAATTCAAACTTTTCAACACACTTTTTATCCTCTGCATATCTTTGAGTCTTTACAGCTGTACCTTCTTCAAAGGGATTATCTCACTTGGAATGGGAAAGTCTAAGAAAATCCTAGTGCAGCTTAAAGTGGTATCCAGATGAGAAGGGACCACATAACACATTGCTATCATTCTGAAATATTTATTACCTGTTTGAGCTTTCCACATTTGAAAGTACACTTTAATTTTTTCCTCCTTTTATTTGCAAAGTTATCTTTCCCATCCTCTTAGTGTGAAAAATGGAACATATGCTGCTGAGGCGTCACAGGCTGTGTTTACAGGCTCTCTGGAGGTGAGGAGGAGGTGTCAGGGAGCAAGAGAAGAGACAGTTCCTTAGCAATTGTTTTTCTCATTATGTCGTTAGGCATCACACGTCATCCTTGGAACATATTTTTTATGTTCATTTGTACCAGTGACTCTACATATGAGTATTTATTTGTTTTTCAACTCATAATATTAAGGATACCACTTTAAAAGATGCTGTATTAACACCAGTTTGGGCTATAGACTCCAGTTGCTGCTTAATATTTTACTTATTAGAACTATTGGAGCCAATCCTGTCCTTTGTACTTTCAAAGTGTAAACATATGACCTTCCAGGCCTGGTGGGAGAACCTCCCCAGATGGAGTATGTGGAGTCTGCAACTGTGAAGGAATAAGGAGCAAGTGCAGATTTGGTGGCCTCTGATTGCCAGTGTCTGGCAGCCACATTCCCTCCCACAGGATGAGCTGGGATTATGACCAGGCAGAAGTACACTTAAGTGAACCCAACAGTCGAATCTGCCATGGAAGTGTGCAGCGCATAGAGGACATATGGAGAAGAGAAGAACACAACGTGAGCCTCCAAGGCACTCAACATCTAATTGGGGTGGGAGGGATGTGTATCATGTAAAGAGTGAATAAAGTGATATGGGAATTAAAGCAAAGGGCCAGTTACAATTAGGGAAATGAAGTGGCTTCATGGAGAAGGAACATTTGATCTGGTTCACATGGAACGAATAGGACTGAAAATGGAGTGTGTATAAGGGTGAAGATATTTTACTTAGAAGAAACTGCATTAATGAAAGAATGGCCGTCCTAAGTATGCTTCTCTGTAGATACATATAATTTAATTTTCCACTAGTTCATATTCTATGTGGTGAGAGGGTAGGGACAAAGGGAGAGATGACTCTGGGAAGGCAGATTGAGGCAAATCATAAAGGGCTCAACTACCAGGATGAGAGTTGGTGACATTTTCATGAGTGCGTGTGTAGGGGGGTGGGGTGAAATTATAGCATGTTTATTGGTGCATTTCTGTTACTTATAACAGAATACCTGAAACTGGGTAATTTATAAAGAAACAAAATTTATTTCTTACAGTTTGGTAGCTGGGAAGTCCAGGATCCAGGGAACACAACTGGTGAGGGCCTTCTTCTGGATGGGAACTCTCTACAGAGTCCCGTGGGGATGCAGAGTACCACATGGCATGAGAATTACAAGAGCTGTATTATATGCTCCTTATAAAGCCACATGAACTTCTGGGGGACATATTTGACCCATAGCAGTGGGTAAAAGAACAGACTTTGGGATCAAAGTAATGGGTTTCCATCCTGGCTCTGTCTGCCTCTCCCCGCCACCCCCAGTGATGTGAACTTGTGTGAATATATAATGCCTGTGACTTTCAGTTTTTCCATCAATAAATGAGAAGCAATAATGCCAATTTAATAGGGACATTCTGAAGATCAAATAATATCACGTACCTGAAAGGCTTAGGCTAGTACCTGCCACTCAGTTGCAACACTCAGTGATCAGTAGCTGTGATCATGCTAAAGAGAAGGACAGCAATGCCACTAGCCTCAACACAACTACACTTTTCAGTTGCAGATGTAACATCTCTTCTCTCCTAGGTAAGTAGAAACTGACCCTGCTGGACCTACCTTATTGCTGGATGGATTAGGACACTGGACTGAGCAGGTGCTTCAGTGATCTTGTGGGGAGAAAGTCACATCAAAGTTATGTAGAATGTGCAACAGAATTATCAATGAAGATACGGAATCTAGAAAGAAGGCAACAAGAAGCAAAAGCGAAGCTAAAAGAGATGGAAAGCCCATGGAACTGAGCCTAGCGTAAACTCACTGAAGTGGCAAAGCTGAGAGAGATTTTTTAGAAGTCTGTAGCTCCGGGTTGGTCAGGGAGGAATCTGTTATGACACTTAACTGGTCTGGACAGTGGAGAATTAGGGTCCTTTATCTCTTCTACTAATCTATGATTGCCATCATGAATAACAGCAGGAACTGAAGATTATTATAATGGAGGATCAGACTATCTCCAAATTAAAAGTCAGGGTCTGAGAGTGTAGATGGCTGGGCAGATACAGCTATCAGAAGTTGGGCCATTCAGGTAACAAAAACCAGGACAATACATCCAAAGGAAGAGCAATATAACTAATATCCTATCAGTCAAAGCAGAAAGGGCATGTCAAGATTAAAGATATACGTAAGAGTTAGCAGTAGAACTCGGTCTATGCCACAATTCAGTCAGTTTCATCACTGAAGCAGTTCCTTGAATTAGCATCTTATGTTTCCCGTGGTTCACATATGGCTAGAGGAACAATAAATTGGAAGGATCAATTTGGGTGCAGTTGACATTGTGGGATATATCAGGAATCTTAGCATCAAGTCACAAAGCTGACTCATAGAAGCAAAATGGGAATTAGGATAATGCCAGTTCAGAGAATCAGTGGGAAAGCTGGAGGCTTGGATCTAGAAAACAGAAACCACAGGCACACCAGAGGGCGATCAGCAGCAGCCACAGCGAAGGTAATGTGGTCTTCATGCCTCCATTCTGACCGTCCCATATATTAATCATGGTATCACTTGCTTAACAATTGAAAACCTCAGAGAGCCTCAGATTGAACTCCCATGTTTGGCTTCTGCCTGTCCTGAACAGGGTAATGAAGATATTATCCCTTTGGCTTTCTTTGTCAGCAGTGGTCACTATTTCCCAAGACAATGTGCAAGGCAGGGAGGTCTCCTAAACAGAGAATGGAATACTAATTGGAAAAGGGTTTGGATGTTAGGCAGATGTCTTCCTAGGAAGCACTAAGGTGAAGAAGTAGGGGGAGGAAAGGGGGAACAAAAGGAGGTATAGGGAAAAAGAAAGAAAGTAAGCCTCTGGGACATAAATCCTACTGATAATAAATAGCTGTCCTGGGATTGGCTCAAGGAGAAGGTAGAAACTGAGCTGATCCTTGAGGGTCAAGAGAGAAGCAAGAGAACATTCCAGATATCAGGAGGAGTATGCGTGGAAGTGAAGTCTTGTGACAATTCCTACCTTGTTTTTAAGCTGGGTGGTTGTGGGTTGTTTGCTTCATGGCCTTTCTGATGAAAGAAATAATGGTGGGATGCTAACTTCAAGATGCCTTTTAGGAGAAACAATTTGCAAAGAACATACTTTGGAAACCCCAGAAACCTAAGGTCATCTCTCCTTTTATTTTACTTCTGGTAAAAGTCTTTTAGTAACAGAGCCTATGCATACTGAGATGAGAAGATGTCTGTCATATTAAACCTTAAACAAGTTAAAGCTTAGCAGGAGCCGAGTGATCTTATTTAGTGTGTAAATTTAGAAGAAGTTTGGCTTGGAGTTTAGGATCAAATTCTCTCACCTAAGCTGTGGGAGCCCATGAAGTCTTTCCAGCAAAAATCATTGCAGTTAAGATTTTTGCCAAATAGTGCCTTAAAAAAATCTCTAAGTTATTTGCCAAAAATAATTGATAATGTCTATTCTGTTATGCTCCTAACTGCTCTGTGGTACTATTTTTTTTTCTTAAGTATGGTAGAGAATAAAAGATAATTCTGATTATAGTGAAATAAGAGAACTCTGATATTATTTTATTTGGGTTGTTTTTCTCCGAGTTAAAGCTTCATGTTTTCGGATTCTTAAGTATGGTAGAGAATAAAAGATAATTCTGATTATAGTGAAATAAGAAAACTCTGATATTATTTTATTTGGGTTGTTTTTCTCCGAGTTAAAGCTTCATGTTTTCGGATTATTCATCATACACCCTTTTGCCTGCTATCATTTCCAAATGGTGACTGTTATACATGTATTTTAATATACTTCATATGTCATTTTAATGTTGTTCATATGTTAAAACTGAAGTGACTTTTTTGTCTTTGTAACACTAGGCTAATTTGAAGGGAATGTTTTTGAAACATTATTCTATTTCATGGTAAAGTGAGCCAAATAAAATATTTTTGTTCATTTGGGCAGCATGTCAACAGCCATGTAGCTCAAGCAATAAGCACAATTTCTTTCTATATTTTGAAGCAGTTCAGATGGAGGCAGCGTACGAGGTAGACCCTTGAAAAAGCTACCGTTAAAGCTGACATCGAGAGCTGGGGTGACAGATGGAAGGATTATATGGAAGAAATCTCTAAATCTTTAACTTTTCCCTTTCCAGTTTACATCCAGTTAGTCACCAGCTTTTATCATTTCTGATGGCTCAGGGTTTCTTCCTGCCAATCCTACCACTATAAGGAGTTAAGACCCTGGAGCACCACTTTGTTCTTCTAAAGGATGTCTTGGCCATCAGTCTCTTGGCACACATTATCCCCAGTTCTGTAAAGCCAGTCCTTTCCTCAAATTCCACCCATTGTTCTCCATTACTTAACAATATCCAAGAAGGACCTTGTCATTTAAGAACTACTTGTTACTTTAAGTTGATAGAAAAGTGCTCCCTTTAACCTCCTGTTTGCTTGAACAATGACATTCTGAGGTTGAAGAGCTGATGAATGCCAGTGACAACCAGGGAGAAGCAGAGAAGTTCTTATTTGCCCACTTATGTGGCTCGCCTGTCCCACCTGTCCTTTAAGACCAATGTCTCTTGCTTAAATGTCCAGAGGGTAATTTAGGCACTAATGTGACTAGCATATTTTACCAGCATTACTTACTTTGTGATGTATTCATCTTCAAATGGATCTGAATTCATAAGCTTCCACCTAGTAGCAATTCCTTGAGCTAAGTTAAGTAGGCTTTAAGAGCAATCTTCATTTCTATTTAGCAGTTTTTTAAAGGAAACTATTTTATGCAAATGTGACTTACCTAGCTTGCTTTGCAGATCATCAAAAAGTTAATATGGAGGGTACAGTTTGATAATTCTGTAAATATATACATTTCAGAATTATTCATAGAATTATCCTGATGATGCTTAGGTCTATATTTAAACATGTTTGAAAATACTATCAATATTATTATGTATTATTAGCTCTGTTATTTGGAGACACAATAAAATGATTGAGACAGCGTACTATAGTGGTCAAGAATATAGACTCTAAAACTGGATTACCAGTGTTCAAGTCCTGACTCTACAAGTTATTAGCTCTGTGACCATGAGTAAGACATTTAACATCTCTATGCCTCAGTGTCCTCATCTATAAAATAAGGAAAAATCCTCATGGGATTGTAGTGAGTATTGATAGACCCAAATAATGTTATTAATGTGGATTTAATGGAAGTATATGACATGAATATATGAATTTTTCTTTTTGTTATGAGAGATTATTCCAAATGATGTTGAGCTGTTTATGGTAAAATTAGAAATCCTGAATGCAATGTGCAACAGGTAATACTGCGCTGCATTCAATTCTCCATCTGTGGCAGTTTTTGCCTTAAATCGGTCCTGTGTGCAGTCAGAAGGTGCAGCAGTGTATAGCACAGTGGGACAACAACCCTGTGATGGGCTCCCCTTTTGTGACCTTGGCCTAGTTGTTAACCCTTCTATGCCCCTGTTGCCTCATCTATAAAAATGCTAATTTGGATTACATGATCTCTAAGGGGTCTTTCAGATCTGAGAGTCTATGAATCTGTCAATATGCTTTGACTTAATGAGTTTTGCACATGGAATACTCTTAATACCTTTTTTTTTTAACAAAGACTTTTTCAGGTGTTTCCTTCTTCCCACCCCCCTTTTCCTCCTCCTTCCTTCTATTATATAGAGTTTGTAGAGATTCCAGGCATAAGTACTGCTTTCAGATTGAATAAATAATAGGGTTTCCATTTGTAAGACCCAGTTATTGAGATTCCAAGAGATTACATTCTTATAGTAGTTTAAAACAAAACAAAATAAAAGCAAGAAGCAAAATCTTAATCTTCCTTCCTAATTGAACTTATTATCTTCTCCATTCCCTAGCTCCCCAAACCCATCCTTCTCCTGCTCTCCCTAAGCTCATGAATGGTACCTGTTTCTGTCCCTTCTCCCCCAGCCAGAGTTCTGGAAGCCCTCATAGGACTGTCCCTTTTATCTCCGACCCTCCTTCTCCTGCTCTCCCTAAGCTCATGAATGGTACCTGTTTCTGCCCCTTCTCCCCCAGCCAGAGTTCTGGAAGCCCTCATAGGACTGTCCCTTTTATCTCCGACCCTATCTACAGTAATTCAGTAACACAGTCATTCTACTTATTTAACAAAGACTGTTCTGCTTAACATATCTAATAGTTCATTCTTTCCTTTTAGTTCAGGTTCTAATCATTGTTTGTTTAGATTATTCCAACTAACCTGTTTCCTTTATTCAGATCTCAAATCCCTCCAATAAATTCTCCACTTGTCTGCCAGAATGGGACTTCCTGGAATGTATGTGTGATTCTTATGACCAATTTCTTACCAACTCTTTATTGACTGTCTCCTGCCTCCATCACTTGGCTTAATCATCAGCCCCTTCCTCCCCTGACCTGCTACCCTCCAGCGATATGAACTGCTATCTTTTCTCCAGTACTCTTTGCTGGTACTTGCTGCCTAGCTTTCGCTTCTGTTTACACTCTCTAGAATAACTTTTTTTCATCTGCCCTGTGTCTGCCAGCTGAGTGCCCACTAACCTTTCAAGACTTAGCAAATCTCTGTTAAGCAGATTCTACCCCTGTGAAACTTCTCTTCTCACCACAGCAGCATACCCGACCAGTAATGAGCCTCTCTTTGGTGACCCTACTATCATTTATAATATATATAACCATACAGAAAGATAGCAAATCTA
>NW_007738977.1:30078-32043 GCF_000696425.1 Galeopterus variegatus
AAGGAGAAGAAAAAGGCAAGAAGTTTAATCTCAACTTGGTGCTTTCTTTGTTCCTCTAGGACAATAAGAAGGTTTTCCTTTTATTTTTTCATTTCTTCTTTCTTGACTCGTACTCTCTTTTTGACTCATTAAGATAGGCCCTAATGATAGAGAATAGGGTATATTCCTTACATTATGGAACAGGCTGTATGATAAGATCCAATAGGCCTAACTCTTAGAAACTTACCATGGGTGGTCTAAACATATTGTCTCATTTAATTCTCATAACTCCCCTATGGCATAGGTAATATCATTATTCCTGTTTTACAGAAGAGGAACTGAGGCTCATAAAAGGTAGGCCATGGTTCACTTCAGGCACCTGGCAGAGCCAAACACTCCTAACATCTGTATGTGCTACTCTGAAAAGCTCCTAAATACAAGGTGTCTTATATTTGTTCATTGACATCTTCTATTGTTATTCTTACCTTCACTCTGTATGCTGTAGACAGACTGATTTTCTTCCAATTTCTCCAAATTGTCTTTTTTTCCTTTTTTTTTTTTTTTTAAATCTCTAGACCATCTGCTTTTCACTCTGTTTGGAATGCTCTATCCTCCTACAGGCAGCAAGTATAAAGCTCAGTTCAAAAACTCAGGTAGGCAAGAAATAAAATGATCTTTGTCTCATAACTCAATTTAATTTCTATTTTAACCTACATTCTGTCAGACTGGCAGAAAAGTAATCTTAAGCCTTTTTTTTTTTTTTTTTCCTTTTTGTCTTTTTTTGTGACCGGCAACGGATGGCAACCCTCAGTGTCACGCCCATACCGGACCGGGACCGGCACCGGGATTGCAACCCTCGGTGTTGCGCCTGCACCTCGCTCAGCCAGTGGGCGGCTGGTCTGTATGTGGGATCCGAACCCTTGGTGGGAGTGCCGCTGCGCTCCCAAGCGGCGCACTGTAGCAGTGCGCCACCGGGCCGGCCCTCAAAGAAAACTTTTTTTTTCCTTTTTGTCTTTTTCACTGACCAGTAATGGGATCGCAACCCTCGGTGTTGCGCCCACACCACGCTCAGCCAGTGAGNTCTTTGGTGACCCTACTATCATTTATAATATATATAACCATACAGAAAGATAGCAAATCTATCCACATTACCATGCGGATGCACAGTGTACACATGCTATCTAAAACTGAGCTCATCTTCTTCACAAAACGCACATCTTCTGACTCACCAGAAAAAAAATAGATGTCCTAAACTGGCACATCAGGTGATACTCAGCATCTCCAGCAGAAAACATTTGATGTCTGATTGCTTGGTCATCTGCCCTCATTTCAGTCTTCTTTCCTAGATTGGTCTGGGCATAAAGTGTTAAGGGATGAGTGATTTTCAAAATCTCATGAATAAGGAACTTAAGGTTTTTGGGTACAGCAGCACCTGCTTCCTCCGATCCCTGGGATTATGATCCTCGTCCACCTGGTTGCTGATCTCTTCAGCAACTACTAGATAACTACTAATAAAATTTGCAATCTGGCTTCATGGTTTGGTCGGGGCCCACCCTTGTACCCTGGCTAAATAGGCCATCTCTTAGCCCTTGCTTATTTTAGAGGTGTGTTAACCTTTGAGGCTTTGTAACATCTTCTGTCTGGCTGTGAGCCTGAACATTTACTGCAGCCTATGGGATTCACCACCAAGGAAACCCTTCAGCTGGCCCAGTCACTCTCACCTCAGTGTCTGAGCAATGTAAGAACATTCAAGAGTGCAACCTAGAGCCTCTCTCCACCTGACCACTCCACTAAGCAACCTATGCTGACTGAGGTCCACTTTACCTTTTCCTCCACTTATCTTATGTTTCAAAAGGCATTCCTCTCTACTCCCCACCTCCCATATGAACTCTTTTAGTGTCTTCCTTCAAAGGAAGAGGAGAAGAAAGGAGAAGAAAAAGGCAAGAAGTTTAATCTCAACTTGGTGCTTTCTTTGTTCCTCTAGGA
>NW_007738977.1:32689-33906 GCF_000696425.1 Galeopterus variegatus
CCCAAGCGGCGCACTGTAGCAGTGCGCCACCGGGCCGGCCCTCAAAGAAAACTTTTTTTTTCCTTTTTGTCTTTTTCACTGACCAGTAATGGGATCGCAACCCTCGGTGTTGCGCCCACACCACGCTCAGCCAGTGAGCGGGAACCGGTCTCCACATGGGATCCGAACCCTCGGCGGGAGCGCCGCCGTGCTCCCAAGCGGTGCACTCTCCAGTGCGACACTGGGCCAGCCCTTTAAGCCTTTTTTTAAGGCTTCCTTTTACACCTAGCTACCATTGTACCCAAACATCATGTAGGTCTAAGGCATTGAATGTGGGTGGTGGTGGCCATGAGAATGTACCTATCAAACCACAAGCTACAGGGAGCATCACCCAAGAACCTTGCTACTGTGCTCTGAAGTCTATTGCCACATTTGCATGAGCTTTCCAGGGGCTGCTGCCAGACAGTTATCATGTGAGACAGGGATAGTAAGGCAAGCCTGTTCCTGAAAGACATGAAATTCCTTTGATGGGCAACTTTGCTGAAGCTTTCTTAGATTACACAGCAGACTGAGACATTTCCACTCCCAGCCTTACTTCCCTCTTGCCTACATTTGAGTTCAGACTTGTATTACAATCCAAAGGCAATTGCAGCCATTTAAGGCTCCGTCCCTATTTTTTCTCATAGGTGTTTCCTTTAAAACCTTTGCACATTTAATCCTGTCATGGTGTCTATTTCTAAGAGAACCCATGCTAATAATACATGAGGGATTTGGTCGGCTAGTCATCTCTCCACCCCATTAATACTGAGAGGCTTGTCTCTCAGTGGATTTGGTACCATGGCCCTTAAAGTCTGCTGGGTCTTGGCTGGTTCATCCCATGATTTCAGCGCAGGAATCTTCTGAGAGGCTTCCTGTGGTCCTTTGTGCCTAGTTACACTAGACAAATAAAAACTTTCTTAGGTATTGCTAATATCAAACTACCCCCACTCACATACCAAATGAGGATGCCCTCACTGAGCTTATACTCTGGTGGGAAAAGACAGACAACAATGAAATGAATGAATGAATGGTTGAATGAATAAATAACTAAAATATTACAGTTAGCCAATTGATCTTAGAAGAGAAAAACAAAAGTATGATAAAAAGAATTGGGTAATGTTACACGGAGATTGGGAAGTTTTTTTTTTTTTTTTTTCCTTTTTGTCTTTTTTCGTGTCCGGCAACGGATCACAACCCTC
>NW_007738977.1:35025-37468 GCF_000696425.1 Galeopterus variegatus
GTCTGTATGTGGGATCCGAACCCTCGGCGGGAGCGCCACCGCGCCCCCAAGCGGCGCACTGCTACAGTGCGCCACCAGGCCAGCCCGAGATTGGGAAGTTTTCATTGAGAAAATGGTATTTGCTTAAGATTAAAAAAAAGTAATAATTATTTTTTAATATCTTCTGTTTAAGGTATGCTTAAGTTGTAGTTTCCAGCTTATTAGGAAAGAAAAGCATAGAATCTGAAGTCGGGAATCTGTTCATAGCCAAGTGTTCTTTTTGTAGCTTTTAGTAAAATCTTGGGCAAATAAGTAAACTTTTTAGGGTCTGCATTTCCTTATTGCATTTAATCTAGGTGGTTTTTAAGGTCCCTTCAACTCTAACAGTCCCCAAGTCAAGATCCATCTACCATCTGGCTATTGATCTAGAAGACTGATCTAGCCAGCTATTTATCTAAAACCATGTTATTTTATCATCACTCTTTATATTTTTCAGAGCACAGTGCAGTAAAATCAGAGATATCTGGATTGCAGTAATGACTTGCTTTCATTTAAGATGTTTGACTGATTTTGATAAAAAATTTCAACTTCTTTTTGCTATAAAATGAAAATAATAGCCCCTTTTTATGCTGTCCATGAGAATGAAGATATGTATGTACAGTGCTTAGCAAAAATGAACTAGCTGCTAAACAGTTTCATTGTTTTTTATTGTTTCATTTACTCTTTACAAAATCTTCATGGAACAGGCATTATTGTCCCCAGTTTACAAATTAGAAAACTGAAGCACAGGGAACTGAGCTTGCCTAGCTAGCAAGTAGCAGAGCTAATAATATTAATCAAGTTCTCAGGCTCTATTTTTTTTTATGACTTATTTTCTACATGTGTTCTTCTATAAAAAAAATAACCCATTGTGGGTTCTCAAAATATACATGAAAACATATTAAAAATTAAAAATATATATCTCATTACAAATTTGGGTAAGTAAATCTATACACACATTAGTTTATTGATTTTCTTTTCTGTAACAAAGGATCAAACAGAATTTTTAAGAAGTAAAAAATAGTGTAAAGATAATTTATTCAAATACCTTTCTTTTGTGAGGAAGGAAGAAACTAGGTTCAGAGTCGTTGACACGAACTGGATATTTAACTAAATTTACTTATTGAAGGCAAGTTGAAATTAAGCATTTCNGACACGAACTGGATATTTAACTAAATTTACTTATTGAAGGCAAGTTGAAATTAAGCATTTCCATTGATTGTTTTTACCTTTTGAAACTCATTGTAATTGTGATATATAAATAAATTTAGTAGTAAGTATAACCTAATATGGTTTAAAAAGTTATAAACGTAGTGGAATGCATAACTGTATATAAATACACAGTTGTAGAACTGTAAAAATTATGGAAAATATTCCATTTAATAGATATGTAAGTTAGACAAGTTATTTAACCTCTTGGGCCTCACTTTCCTCATCTGAGGAATGAGAATAAAAATAAAACCTATTTTACAGGCTGTTGTGAGAATTAAATGAGATAATGTATCATACCTGAATATGTAATTAAATATTAGTGTTTTTTTAAATCATTATTTATACTTAAAATAATTGTTGCAAGTGTGGTTGGAGGGAGCTTCTTTCCTGTGACCTCAGGTTACTATGAGGAAGGTCTTTCTTTTTTTTTTTTTGCATTTAAAAAAATCTTTTTACTGTAAAATGAAACAGGGTTACAGCAAACCTCACAAATTCAATGCATAGCTTAATGAATCATTGTAAGGCAGGGAAACTACCCAGACCAGTAAAAGGAACTTTGTCTCTCACCCTCAAAGACCCTTCCAGATGTCTCACCCTAACCATAGCTACTTCCTACTCCCACAAGGAACTACTGTCCCTATTTTTATGGTAATCATGTCCTTGAGTTTACATATTGTTTTATCACCCAAGTGTGCATTCCTACATACTACAGTTTGGTCTAGCTCATTTAAATATTTAAACAAATGTGTTATGTCTCTTAATCTATAGGCTTATGAGGAGGTTGTTGAAAGCAATATTTATATAGGATTAGGCTTTGTTTCTTACACTGAATTTATTACAAGTGTTGATGTGCCATAAATATGTATCAATGAATGAATTTAAATGGAAATATGCTTTCATCCCAATGAATAGTTTAGAAATTACTTCTTTGGAGGAGAAACACTGTGTTAGTTAGCTTTTGCTGTATAACAAAATATTCCAAACCACCATTTATGAGCAAGTTGTGCTGTGGTTCAGGTGCGGTGGCTTCCCTCTGCTCTGTGTGTTTTGGCAGTATGCATGCATTTGAAGTCAGCCACCTGGTGGTGCCTGATGACCTCACTCACATGTCTGGCAGTTGGTACTGGCTCTTAAGTGGGCCACATGTCTACAGCAGCTGAGCTTGAGCCTGAGCAGTAAAAGAAAGGGCACACCCCAGTGTTCAAGTGCAGTG
>NW_007738977.1:38615-39716 GCF_000696425.1 Galeopterus variegatus
TCTTTTTTTTTTTTATTTTTGGTAATCAAACAGGAAAGTGAGGTACTAAGAGGCTAATGAACTTCCTCCATGTCATATACTAGCAAGTGGTAGAGGTGATAGTCGACATTGTTGGTCTGATGTCAGAACACATACTTTTGTCCACCGTACTGTATAGTATCACAAATGTTATGTGTGTATATGTGCATGTATAGTTCTTCATACATTATATACCTTAAATGTTAAATGAATATATGTGATTATAATCTTTTCTATTATCTACCTTTTAATTATAATGCTATTGTGATTTTTTGGTTCTCCCAGAATGTCAACAGTAATCTTAGTTTATACCAAGAGTCAATGTCACAAAAAATTACCAGCTCAATTAGGTGAATGTTCTAAAAGACATTATTTTCACCATCACATTTACTTACTTTCATAGAGGTATGACTTAGTTAAAACATGTCAAACTACGGGTGAGTAGTTGTTTAATAATAATAGACTTGTACTCTTGTGGAATATCCATGGTGGTGTCATGAAATGGCTCCTAAAGCCCTGAAGTTGGCAGCCACTGCGAAGTTCCAATTTGGCTTGCTAAGCATAAATAAAGGCCAAAAGGNTGGTTTGTAGTGTTTACTAGTTTTCCTTTGGCCAAGGCAAGTATGGGAGGGGTCACTGTGACAGCAGACAATATACAGGTGTAGATAACAGGAGAATGGGGTTCTTAACTGTAAGAATCTACTGCAAATATAACTTTCAAGCTTCCCTTGCTTTATTGGATTTTTAATTTACATGAAATGCTTTGATTAATTTTCATGCTCATGGAGGAAAATGGGCATACTGTTGAACCTGATTTTAAAAAAATTAATCAACATGATCCATTACTTAGAATTAATGTCTAACTTGAACTTTTGTATCAGAATGTGACTGAGCCAGACTTTAGTAGCTATGGCTGGTGATAAATACTAAGAAGGTTTTTTCTCCCTGACGATAATGGTACTGATGACAGTGACTATGCCTTACATTAAATGAGCCCTTAATGTGTGTCACACACTGTGCTAAGTTCTTTATATACTATCTTACTTATTTTATTCCCACTATACTCTTATCTTTTTTTTTTTT
>NW_007738978.1:0-384 GCF_000696425.1 Galeopterus variegatus
GGAAAGAGGGGTTTTCAGGTCCCCAATTATTACTATATTGAAGTCTATCTCTTTGTATGGGTTTAAGACGTCTGTTTTAAATATCTGAGCACTCTGGTGTTGGGTGCATATACATTTGTGATTATGTCTTCACGCTAGATAGATCCTTTTATCATTATATCATATCCTTCTTTGTCTCCTTTTATGATTTTTGATTTAAATTCTATTTTATCCAATATAAGAATAGCTGTGCCTGCTCATTTTTGGTTTACATATGCATGACGTATCTTTTTCCATCACTTCAGTATTAGTTTGTGTCTTTACAGATGAGGTGAGTCTCCTGAAGACAGCATATAGTTGGCTCTAGCTTTTTGATCCAATCAGTCAGTCTGCTTGTTTTGAGTG
>NW_007738978.1:2284-2902 GCF_000696425.1 Galeopterus variegatus
TGATTTTTGCATGTTGATTTTGTATCCTGCAACTTTGCTAAAATCTTTTATTAACTCTAAGAGTTTTGCTGTAGTCTTTAGGCTGTTCTATACATAGGATCTTGTCATCTGCAAACGCCCATCATCAGACAAGTGGATAAGGACAGCCAGCCACAGGAAACATACTGGTCTCTTGAGCCTGGGTGGTGGGAGGCCTCAGGCCCCAGTCATGCCCTGCTGACACCTGCAGCCCAGCAGTGACCACCAAGCCACCACAGGAAGCAATCTGGTCTCTCCTGACCCGGGGTGGTGGGGGGCTGAGGGACTCGGCCACAATGCCCTGAAGCATGCAACCAGCCCTGCGATGACCACCAAGCCACAGCAAGAAGGGCCCTGAGTTGCTGAGCTGGGATGGTGGGAGGTGAGGGCTTTTCCACACCCCCCTGACATCTGCACCCAGCTCAGCAATGACCAAGCCACTGCTGGAAGCCCCCCAATCTCCCCTATTGGAATGAGGGGGATGCCACAGGCCTCAATCCTGCCCCTCCTCCTCTCTACTTCTTCCATCCCATTTCCTTCCCCTTTCCCTTCTCCCCCTCCCTCCCAACTGCTCCTCAACAGCATCCTAGAATGTAAAAA
>NW_007738978.1:4800-6172 GCF_000696425.1 Galeopterus variegatus
TAGTTTAAAGTCAGGTAGTGTTATGCCTCCAGCTTTATTTTTTTTGCTCAGAATTGCTTTGCCTATGTGTGGTCTTTTGTTATCCCATAAAAATGACTGGATAGTTTTTTCTATTTCTGAGAAAAATGTCATTGGAATTTTGATGGAGATTGCATTGAATTTGTATATCACTTTGTGTAGTATGACCATTTTCACTATGTTGATTCTTCCAATCCAAGAGCATGGGATATCTTTCCAACTTCTTGTGTCCTCTTTAATTTCTCTCAGCAGTGGTTTGTAGTTCACATTATAGAGATTTTCACATCCTTGGTTATCTGAATTACTAAGTATTTTATTTTTCTTGTGGCTATTGTAAATGGGCAGGCTTTGTTGATTTCTCTTTCTGCATGTTCATGATTGGAGAATAGAAATGCTACTGATTTTTCTGTGTTGATTTTGTATCCTGCTACTTTGCTGAAATCATTTATCAACTCCAAGAGTTTTTTTGTAGAGGCTTTAGGCTGTTTGATATATAGGATCATGTCATCTGCAAACAGGGACTGTTTGACTTCATCTTTTCCAACCTGGATGCCCTTTATTTCCTTCTCATCTCTGATTGCTCTGGCTAGTACTTCCTTTCTTTCTAATTTACTGTTCGTTTTCGGTATTTGTTGATTCCTTGGGTTGTAGATAAAATATTTTTTCTCTTCATTGTTGCCATTTTTATTTTTCTAGTGGGTTTTGATTTTTCTTGAGTTTTTATGGCAGTGGTAGTTATTTTTCAGGTACGAAACCCAGTACTCCCTTGAGAATTTCCTGTAAGGGTGGTCGTGTGGTAGTGAACTCGTGCAGTTTTGTTTGTCTGAGAAATATACTATTTGCCCTTTATTTCAGAAGGATAGCCTTGTGGGGTAGAGTATTCTTGACTGGCAATCTCTGTCTTTCCAGGTTTTAGGGTTTGTGATGAAAAGTCTGTTAGTCTGATTGGGGCTCTATGTAGGTGATTTGATGCTTCTCTCTTGCAGCTTTTAAGATTCTCTCTTTGTCTTTGAGTTTTGCTAACTTGACTATAACGTGTCTTGGAGAAGACCTTTTTGGGTTGAATACATTTGGGGTCTTTGAGCTTCCTGAATCTGAAGATATGTGTCTTTTCCTATACCTGGGAAGTTTTCTGCCACTATTTCGTTGAATATGTTTTCAATGCAATCTCCTTTTGCCTCCCCTTCTGGAATACCCATGACTCGGATATTTGAGCACTTAAAGATTTCTGATGTCTCTCTTAGATTTTCTTCAATGTTTTTAATTCTTTTTTTTTTTTTTTTCTGCCTGTGTTATTTCAAACAGCCCATCTTCAAGGTCAGAAGTTCTCTCTTCTGCAAGCCTGCTGGTTAAA
>NW_007738978.1:7104-9769 GCF_000696425.1 Galeopterus variegatus
TTTTTTTTTTTTTTTTCTGCCTGTGTTATTTCAAACAGCCCATCTTCAAGGTCAGAAGTTCTCTCTTCTGCAAGCCTGCTGGTTAAAGTCTCTGTTGTGTTTTTTATTTCATTGAATGAATTCTTCTGCTCAGTAAGCTCTGCTATATTCTTTTGCAGGGCATTGATTTCCTTGTACATTTCCTCTTTCAGGTCCTGCATACTTTTCCTCGTTTCATTGTGTTGTCTAGCTGAGTTTTCTTGTATCTCACTTAATTTCCTTAGAATTATCACTCGAAATTCCTTGTCAGACTTTTCAAGGCCTTCTTGTTCTATAGGATCTAGATCTTGAGATTTATTACCCTTTGGTGGTGTACTTTCTTGACTTTTCATATTTCTGGTATCTTTCCTTTGATGTTTAGTCATTGTGGCAGGGTATTTCACAGTCCACTGGTTTGACACTATTGTCTGGCTAGGATGCTGCAGGGGCTGCCTATTTGGCATGGCTGCCTCAGTGTCTGCTCAGTTGCCTATTAGTGTCTTGGGTGCATGGTCACCTTGGATCTTGAGCCTTTCAGAGGAGGCACCTCTCTGGTTAGCACACACTTGGTGGGGCTGGTGATGGAGTCAGGTGGTGGCGGTGAGGCCTACCTGCTAGGTCACATGCCGGCACCACAGGGTGTGTGGTCTCTGCAGATCCTGGGACTCTCCAGCTGGGTGCTTCTCTGATCTGCAATGCTCACTATTTAATTTAATCCTCCCAAGTATCCAAGGAGGTAGGCATGACTGTTCCCATTTTATGGCAGGTATATTGAGGCTCAGGGAGGTGAAGTGACTTATTTAAGGTCATCCAGCAGTTTCAGAGGCTGTGAAGTCCAAAGTCCAGGGAACACGTCTGGTGGGGATCTTCTTTGGAGTTGGCTTTACAGCAATGCAGGGGTCTCACAGAGCAGAAACCAGTGGAGCAGAGAGCTAATCCCTTGAACTTTTTAAGAAAAGAGTACAGATATAATGTCGATAGGCTTGGAAAAAGGGGAAAGGGAGGGGGAAATGGAGGAATTGGTAAAGGGCCAATGAAATCAACTACATTGTATAATGAGAAATAAAAATAAGTAAATAAAGTTTAAAAACCAAGATAATGACTAATATTGTTTTTCAATTTACATTTTCACCATAAATGTATGACATCCTATTGAACAACATTATCTCTACTATTTCATACTGTCAAACTTCTCAGTTTCTGGTAATCATATAAATATGGACGAATGTCTCATTATGGTCTTAATTTGCATTTCCCTAGTTATTGATGATGTTGAGAATCATTTTATACATTTATTTCCCATGTGTTTCCTCTTCTGTGAAGTACCCAGTTGACAATTGTTTTTACCTGAGAACATTATTTTTATTGTGTTTGTTTTCTTTAAATGGTCATTATTGACATAAGTCTTCTGGCTTTCAGTAACAGAAGATTCACTTGTATTAGACTAACCCTCCTGCTGGTAACAATTGTAAACTCTGGGAGAAAAAACTTCTTAGGAAACACTGTGAGAGACAGAAAACTGACATAAGCTGGCTAAGATGCAACCCTTGAAAAAAATAACTATAGTGGTTGAGATCTGCATTCACCTGGCTTTTATTCCGGGGGCACTCTTTCATTCACACAACACAAACACAGAGCTCAAGAAGAAATCAATTGTCATACTGGGATAAGAAGTCAGAGGTCAGTGTTAGGCAGTGCCGAACTGACTGGAAACTAACTGACTGGAAACTGAGAGAGCAAATCCCAGAAAGTAGGGAGCCACAAGAGGAGGATACCCCAAATCTGCATGCAAACTTCTGTCAAATTCTTGGCTGAGTCCTGTCCTGTAACATACATGGGAAGAGACTCACAATAGTTCAAGAATCAACAACAGCTGGAAGGCTGAAAGGACAAGCACAGATTTCGACAGCTGTTCATAGCTTGGAAGATGACACTTGGAGTTAAATTCTTTCCAGGTTAGAGATGCTTGATATATTTTTTGGGCTTTTCAGTAAAATTCCGAAAGGACCATGACTAAGTCTTAAGGATCATATCAGTACAGAGAGACACAGATAAAACTAAAACGGGTCTACTTTATTAAAGCCTAACAGTAAGTTTCCACAGGATCAAGGTGATTTGCCAGTAATTTAACTGTCTACTAGAAAAAACTCAACAGTTTTTCAGAGAAAGATAACATAATCCAATTTTTTTAAAACATATTTTTCATGATGTCCAGAGAGAGGGAGAGGAAGAGATACAGAGACAGAGAAAGGAAAACAGTCAATAGCAACAGGCCACAGACAACTCACATGTCGGATCAGCAGACAAGGACTTTAAAATAACCATGCTGAATATTTAAAAAACTATATAGGAAAAGATGGATGTAGTAGGAGAGAAGATGGTGATTTTCAGGAGAGATGTAGGATCTCCAAAAAGAACCAAAACGAAGTTATAGAAGTGAAAATACAACATCAAAAGCAAAAATTCCCTAGGTGAAATTAACAGCAGATAAAACACCGCAGAATAAAGGATTCAGTGAGGTTGAAATCAAGCAAATAGAAATTATCCAATGTGAAGAACAGAGATTTAAAAAAAAAAGACTTTGAAAAACAAACAAACAAACAAACATACAGTCTCAATAACCTGTGGGAAAATACTAAGAAATCTA
>NW_007738978.1:10830-11673 GCF_000696425.1 Galeopterus variegatus
GAAGAAAAATAAGCATATTACATTCCTATTTTTCTATCAAGTTTTGGTCTTTTGTTCCTCCTGTTTTTAAGAACTCTTTCTATATCGAGCATATTAACCCTTTACCTGTGGTATGTATTATAATATTTTCTCCCAGTTTATCAGCTGTCTTTTGCTTCGTTTATGGTATTTTTTTCCTTTCAGAATTAAAAATAATAAGCATTAAATTTATCAAATTTTAAATTGTCCTTGATTTTAAGTTATAGTTAGAATGCTTTTCCACACACACCAGGATTGAAGAGAATTCATTCATATTTTTTTCTCAGTATTTGTGTGATTTTATTTTTTGTATTTAGATCCCTAATCCAATTAGAGTTTATTTTTGTATAGTTGTAAGTATATGTCTAATTTTATTTTTTGTCCAAATGATTACACATTTGTCAAAGAATCATCTCTAAATAAGTCTTTCTTTACCCCCAGTGTTTTGAGATGCCACCATGGTCATATAATATATTTCCATATATATCTGGGATACTCGGGCTTATTTCTGGACCTTGTGTTCTATTCTACTGATTTATATGCCTATTTATGTGCCAAGACCATAATGTTTTAATTATAGAGTCTTTATAGTATATTTAATATCTGGTAGGACTAGTTCATCCTTGTAATTTTTCCCTTCTTTTGTTTTCCTGGCCATTTTGCATCTTTGTTTTTTCATACAAACCTTAGTATCAACTTGTCTAACTCCTTAAAATTGCTCTTTGGTATTTTTGTTGAGATTGTATTGATCTTATAAATTAACTTAGGAAGAGCTGACATCTTTGTAATGTTGAGTCATCCTATCCAAGAAAAGAGGCTTTCTAT
>NW_007738978.1:13147-21106 GCF_000696425.1 Galeopterus variegatus
CCACCGGGCCGGCCCTTTATCCATTCTTATGTCACTAATTGCTTTTTCTTATTTAATCAAATTAGTTAAGAGTCTGGTAGAATGATGAATAGCAGAGATAGTGAGAATCCTTGCCTCGTTTCTGATTTAGCATTTTTCCCATTAAATAAGAGTCTGGGTTTAGCACTTAAGTATCTCTACCTATCTCTATATTTATTTCTATCTCTATATCTTCATCTCTGTCTTTGTCTCTAGATAGACCGAGATGTTTTCATGTTATGAAAGTATCTCTCAAGTCATATTTTCTTGAGTTGTTTAAAAATGAATGAATGGGTATGGAATTTAGTCAGAGGTTTTGTGAGCATCTGTGGAGATAATCATATATTTTCCCCCTTACGTTTACTAATATGGTGAATTATATTAATATACTTTCTAATATTTAATCAATTTGTATTCTAGAAATAAAATCTAGTTGGTCATTTATATTACTTATTTAGAGTGGTATTGGATTCTGTATGCTAATTTTTTTTTTTTAGTATATTTGTATTGATATTAATTAGTGATATTGGTCTCTGGTATTCTTTGCACAGTTTTTGTCTGGTTCATTGATGTGTATCATATTTACTTCAAAAAAGGAATTTGGGAGTTTTCCTTCTTTTTCAATACTCTTAAGTAATTCATGCAGAATTGAGGTTACCTGGTGTTTGAGCATTTGAGTACCATGGTGTTTTGGTGTTTGAACCATAGAGTACCACAGTGAAACCATCTGGACCTGGTGCTTTTTGGAATGATAGTTCCTTATAATTTTCTCTATTTCTTTCATGTAAATTATCTGCTTAGGGTTCTTTCTTGTTTTTTTTTCTTGGTCTGCCTTTGATCACTACAAAGCCTCGGTGCTGGGGGAGTAGGGAGGAAGTATGAAAAATTGCACGTTGGGATTTGGTGAATTTTCTTTTCTTACTGCCAGTTCTTTTGCAATTTTGGCATTCTCTGCTATTAAGTAATGGTATGATGATGGCTAATTTTATGTGTTAAATTGGGCTACAGAAGGTTCAAATATAAGGTAAACATTATTTGGGGTATTTCTGTGAGGGTGTTTTTGATGAATTTAATATTTAAATTAGTAGACTGAATAAAGCAGATTGCTGTATATAATGTGTGTGGTTCTCTTCTAATCAGTTGAAGGCCTGAATAGAACAAAAAAGCTTACCTTCCCCCAAGTAAAGGGGAATTTCCTACTGCTTTAGTGTTGAGCTGGGATATCAGTTTTTTTTCTTGCCTTTGGACTCAAATTGAAATATCACCTCTTCCTGGGCCTCCAACTTGTCAACTGCAGATCTTGGGACTTGTCAGCCTCCATAATCACATGAACCAATTCCATATATATATATGTGTGTGTGTGTGTGTATAAATTCTATCATATATGTATATATACTATTGTTTATGTTTCTCTGAATAACCCTGACTAATACAGATTTCCATGCTGAGAAATGGGATGCTGCTGTAACAAATACCTAAACATGTGGAAGTGGCTTTAAAATTGGGTAAATGGTAGAGGCTGGAGGAGTTTTGGGACACATGCTGAACAAAGCCTGGATTGCTGAACAAAGGACTGTTAATAGAAATATGGACATTAAAAGTGAAGTGATTCTGGTGAGGTCATAGCCAGAAGTGAGAAGCAGTTTATTGGAAACTGGAAGAAAGGTGATTCTTGTTATAAAGTGGCAAAGAACTTAGCTGAATTATGTTCTAGTGTTTTGTAGAAGGTAGAACTTGTGAGCAATCAAAGTGGACATTTACCTTAGAAACTATCTCAGCAAAACGTTATAGGTGTGAACTGGATCCTCCTGACTGTTTATAATAAAATGTGAGAGGAGAAAAATAAATTGAAGGAATTGTTAAGCAAAAAGGAAGCAAAGCTTGAAGATCTGGAAAATTCTCAGCTTATCCATACTGCAAAAAATGAGAAAGCTTGTTCCAAAGAGAACGTTAAGGGTATAGCTAAACAACCATTTAATCAAGAGACTAGTTTGGGTATGAACCATGAATTTAATCAGCCACTTCAGCAGAATCCAGGAACAGAGATGAGTTTATACCAGCAGAAACATTGCCAGCTGATATTAAACTGAACAGATAAAATGGGACAGAATGAAAGAAGGCTGTCAGATTGCTTAGATTCTACAGAACTGAACAGTAGAGCTATCAGCTCTATTTTTATCCTTCAAGAAAAAGGAAGAATGACTCTGAAGGCAATTCAGAGATTTTCAGGGCTGCCTCTCCCACCCGAAGTCCAGGGGATAGGACTTATTTCTCTTGGGTTTCAAGGCAGGAGCCTCTTTGTTTTGGGGGGACTGGAATACCATGGCCCACTGCTTCATCAATGGGACCACCATTACAGAGCCGTTGGGTGATGCACTGCCCCATTGGGCCTAGAGGGCAGAACATTGAACTCAAAAGCATTACTTTGGAGCCTTAAGAAGTAATAGAATTTGCCTTGTTAGGTTTTGGACTGCCTTGGGACCCATCACCCTTCTTCTTTTTCTCATTTCTGTCTTCTGGAATGAGGATATCTATCCTATGCATGTCCCATCATTGTATTTTGGAAACGCGTAACATAGTTTCACAGGTTCACAGCTAAAATGCAATTTTGCCTCAGGAAAAATCATACCTCAAGTCTCACTCCTATCTGATTTAGGTGGTATTTAGATAAGACTTTGGACTTTAGAGTTAGAGTCGATGCTAAAATGAGTTAAATATTTGGGGGCTGTTCGTATGGAATGGTTACATTTTGCATGTGAGAAGGACATGAATTTTGGGGGACCAGGAGCAAAATGTTATGAACTGAATGTATGTGTCCCCCACCTAGTTTGTATGTTGAAGCCCTAACACCCAGCATGGATGTATTTGAAGTAAGGAAGTAATTAAGGTTAAATGAGGTCATAAAGGTGGGCCTTGACCTGATAGGATTAGTGTCCTTATAAAAAAGATAGCAGAGAGCCCACTTTCTTTCTCTCTTGCCCTCCATGTATGCTCAGAAGAAAGTATATGTGAGGACAAAGCAGCCATCTGCAAGCCAGGAAGACAGCCCTCACCAGAAGCTGAACCCCACCAGACCTCGATCTGGGACTTCCGACCTCCAGAGCTGTGAGAAATAAATTTGTGTTGTTTAAGCCACCAAGCCTGTGGTATTTTGTTATGGCATCTGGAGCACACTGATAAAAGTGGCAAGGCCATGATTTTGTTTACAATTTTCCCAGTTATGTAGTAATTGTTTTATTATGTTTTGGGAAGGAAATTTGGAGAGATTGATTACTACTCAGCTGACTTTGTCTTTAGCTATGGGAGAACTAACATATTTATTAAATTCAGTGAGACTAATTTTTAGAAAACAAATTCTGAGTTTAGTCCATTAGGTTATCCTGATTCTTGATATATTTGGACTTTTTCAATTAATTTCTACTTGTGCCATTTTTCCTTTTCTCTTACCTATTTCGGATTGAATATTTTAATTTTTTTTTCTTATCCATTTTTTTCTCTCATTCAAATTTGTATGCTCTACTTTTAATCTCTGATTATCACTGAACTTTTACCATACATAATTAACATAACAAAATCAAAAAGTAGAATAATACATTTCTCTTCATCCTAACTGATGCATGATCTTGTCTTTTCTCTCTGGCCGCATTCAAAATATTTTCTTTGTCCTCAGCATCTTCTAGTTTTACTGAGATATGTCTTAGGAAATGTATTTTGACTTATCCCATTTGGGACAAGTTGTGCTTACTAGATCTTAAGAACCTGTTTTTCATCCTTTTTGGGAGATTAAATATTGCCTTACCCCATTCCCCCCCTTCTCTCCATATGGGTCTGCAAATAGATTTATGTTGGCCCTTATCATTCCTTCTTTTTTTTTTTTTCTTTGCCTTTTTTTCGTGACCGGCAACGGATCGCAACCCTCACTGTCGCGCCCGTACCGGACCGGGACCAGCAACGGGATCGCAACTGTCGGTGTTGCGCCCGCACCTCGCTCAGCCAGTGAGCAGCTGGTCTGTATGTGGGATCCGAACCCTCGGCGGGAGCGCCGCCGTGCTCCCAAGCGGTGCACTGTAGCAGTGCGCCACTGGGCCGGCCCTTATCATTCCTTCTTTTGATATCTCTTAACCTCTCTTTCATATTTTCTCATCGCCTTATTCCTTTTTACTGTATTGTGGATAACTTCTGGATATGTCTCCCATTTTACCAGTTCTCTCTTTATTGCATCAAACTGATGTTTAACCCATCCACAGAATTTTCGATATTTTTTTATTTCTAAAAGCCATTTTTCCCTAAAATTTTTTTCTATTTCCAATAATTTCTTGCTGAATGCTTGGCTTATATTGAATGTTTTATTTTTAAAAACATTTCATATGGCTATGACATATATCCAGCTAAACATCTGCAGTTTTTGTGAATCTAAATCTGTTATTTTTTTATGCATATTGATGCTAATAGCTGTAATTTTGCTAATTTTGTTTGTTTTGCTGTAAATTTGCTAATTTTGATTTTGATTACTTGATCATAATCATGGTGAGCCATTCAGAACTAACACATTTGTTAAATCCAATGTGACTCTCTTTCCCTAAACCTCTGAGTTTAGTCCATCTGGTTATTCGATTATTGTTATAGTGGACTTTTCTTAAGTTCTACTTGCCCCAGGTTTCTTTTCTCTTACTATTTTTGGATTGAATATTTTTGTTCTGTTTGACTTACTCAACTTCTTAATTGTTTCTCTCATTCAAATTTATATACTCTCCTTTTAATCTACTATTGATTACCATTGAACTTTTATCATACATAGTTAACAAAACAAAATCTAAAGTTAAACAATACCTTTATATATATCCTAAACAATACATGAACTTTAGAACACTTTACCTCTGATTGTGCAGACTTACATACTGTAGATTTCCATTATATCAGTTCCTCTTTGGCTCCCCTAAATCTCTTTTGCTATAGCTGAGCTCCTCAACTCTGTGGCCTCAGCTCTTGGCTACTCTGGCCTAATTTCCAGTGCTTTTCTAACCTGATTCCTGAGCTGTCCCATCCCAGATGTTAGTCTCAGAAACCCTAGTCCATGTATTCCAGGCAGTAGTCATGTTTATTTCTCTGAGGGCTTCTCTGGAGATTTCTCCCGCCTTTTGTAAGACCAACAATATCACCAACAGTAAGGTTTTTTTTCAGGGTCTAGTTATTGTGAGAAGGTGAGTCACCCACAGCAATGGCCATTTATGATACATTGATTGTGAACCTTTTATTTTTATTTCACTAATGATTCTTCTCATATTTAAGGTGTCTAATTAATTTTTTTTAAAGAAATTATTCTTGTTTCACAACCACTACCTTTGTTTAATAACCTACTCTTAGTTTTTAATTTTCGCATTTACCTAATTTATTCTTTTACCTAAAAATTAGTTGTTCAATTTTTACTTTTTAAAAAAAATTCCTCTAAATGCTGGAGCATATAGCATTCAATAAAACAGACAAAATCCCCGCTTCATGAAGCCAATGTTGTAGAGAAAGAAAATAATAGCTAACATTCGTAAAGCACTTAATATGTGTCAGGCATTGCTCAATAGTAAAATTTTCACATTCTGTAAAAACAAATAAGTATGTCCATCTTTACTTATTATCTCCCTGGATAATACATATTTAAAAAGTTCCTTTCAGATTGCTTTGTTATTTTTATTCCTTCAAGTTAAAATTCTTCCATAAGTGGATCTTGTTTTTCTCCTTCATATGTTAGATTTCCAGGTAATTGGTTTCTTGCAGTTCTGTGTTCATTTTCTAAGAAATAGGTCTCCTTGCTCATCACAGATTCTGATGACCTCCTTAAGAGACTACTTTGTAGAGGCATCAACCCAAATCTCGAAAAGTTAAAGTAAAATGACCCTTAGAATGTGTTTGATGAAACCTCCCCTCACAAACACACACACACTATGTATGTACAAGTACATACACACATATAGCATCTTTTTAAACCATTGGCCTCTTTTTACCACTATAGCATTCTGTTTCCTATTTTGCGGTGCTTCCTTTTAATCTATGAAGATATCCTTGTTTGGTTTTCAAACACAAATATGTACTGATTAATTTGTTTTATCTCCTTTGTTTCATTACTATGAATTTGGTGAGAAAGGAAGAGATTTCATTTCATGCTATTCTGCCATCTTAAATGGAAAGTTCAGTTTAGATTTCATGTGGCATTGTCAAACTCCTCATATAGTGTATGATGTGTTATCAATAGTTATTGTTTTTTTTAATTAGAAGTCCCCTTCCACCATTTTGGCACATGGGGACATTGTCTCATTTGCTAAAACATTTCCTTGGGTTGTTGCAAATAACAAAGTGCAGTTCGGTAAGTAAAGCTATTGAAAATCTTTGTAATTAATTTTACACTCAGAGAGGAATTATAGCTAAGAAATTGCAAGATTGCCATGCTGAGACATCACTACTTTGCAGTATAAACATCATTGTCCTTGCTTGGTTGTTGATTCTGTGCATGTTATTTAAACTCTTGAACCAGTATTGACACCAGTGTCATCATAAAGTGGACGTCATATAATCCTATGAATTCCGCAAATTCTTTTAGTCTCAGATGAATGGGGGATGATAAAATACTTTACTACCGCTAACATTTGAGTTATATTAAATGGCAGAAGTATAGAACATGCTTGCTCAAGGCCTTCTATACCAATCATTTTGTGATAGAATGAAATCCTCTCAGCATGGGAATCCTCTGAAGTAGAATGAATACCATCAAATTCTTCACTGGATTCCTAAACACCTGTTTTCATTTCTCTCACATAGATAATGAAAAGTGTACAGACCCCTGTAGGGCACCTACTTGTTATTTTCTGTTCTTTCTTTACCTGATGATGCCTTTCTGAGAATTTGTGTTCTGAATAGGAACCACCAGTTCACTAAGTAGCCACCTCATATTCCAACCGTGCAAGCATCAGCTGTGAACCAGAGAAATGCATATCATCACATAGCTTATGGAGCTCAATATGTTAGTTCTGTTTATTCAAAAGACCACCTGTGTTTCTGGGGAAATTGGAGAAGTTCCAAAGGAGAATGAAGACAGAGCAGACAGTCATCAAACCTTCAGAAGTGTAAGCCAAAGCATCATTGCTTTGAGTTAAACACAATGTGACAGTCCTGTGGGAAACTCAATTTCCAATATCTATAGCACAGCATTTTTGGTTAGAATATTAATTAGCTAATACTCGAACACTCAGCTCCTTTTCTCACATATAGCAAGTATATGAAATTATGACCATCACTGTGAGGGGAAAATTACATTGATATGTGAAAGGAAATACAGTTGTCCATTTTTTTTATTTTCCTTTTTTTGTCTTTTTTTACTGACCGGTAACGGGATCGCAACCCTCGGTGTTGCGCCCTCACCACACTCAGCCAGTGAGCGGGAACCGGTCTCCACATGGGATCCGAACCCTCAGCGGGAGCGCCGCCACGCTCCCAAGCGGCGCGCTCTCCAGTGCGCCACTGGGCTGGCCCCAGTTGTCCATTTTTTAAGGCTATATTTTTCCATGTTTATTTTAACATTTGTGCAGGTTGTTTTATTGACCCAAAATACACATGATGTTTTGTTTTTTTCTTGAATAAGTAATTGTTCTGTCTCCTCCAGGTTGTTGAGGGAAATTGAGTTAGCTTGGGGCTCCTCGGCAAGCTCTACATGTCAAGAATTTTGCTGTCACCCCGATGGTTCCTGACTTAAGGGGGAAGAATGCTAGAGAGAAAGGTGGAATAATGAATGAATGCCGATGCATTGTGATACTTGGTGCTCTTATATTACAGGTTGCCAAAGAAAGGAAAAGTGAAAAATATGCTGATAGGATATCTAAATTGAGTACAGCCTTAGGGTGGAAAACTGTAAGCAGTTCCTTCTCTCCCTTTCCTGCTTGTGTCCATGATGAGATT
>NW_007738978.1:21587-23235 GCF_000696425.1 Galeopterus variegatus
GATGGTTCCTGACTTAAGGGGGAAGAATGCTAGAGAGAAAGGTGGAATAATGAATGAATGCTGATGCATTGTGATACTTGGTGCTCTTATATTACAGGTTGCCGAAGAAAGGAAAAGTGAAAAATACGCTGATAGGATATCTAAATTGAGTACAGCCTCAGGGTGGAAAACTGTAAGCAGTTCCTTCTCTCCCTTTCCTGCTTGTGTCCATGATGAGATTGAATTTGAGAATTGCATTGCCATAGCAGTGTCAAGTGGTGGTGAGTGGGGCTCTTTCTCCACCTTCCTTCTGTCCCATTAAAGGCTCTGTGGCAATTCCAAAGGTATCCCTTCAAAACCGGCATCTACCCTAACCCAGGCATTGGAGTAACTTTTACCAGGTTTTTTCTTTACATATCCTCTAGGTGCACCTTAAGGTCCTACAAGAAGCTTGGGATTATTTTACATTAGAGAAAACAGCTATTAGAGATTGAGTTGATTTAGAGGTTGCTTCTCTTAATACAGAATACAGAATACAGAATACATGCTTCATTCTGATTTGCCTAGCTCTGTTACAAAAAGCATAGACATATCATGTGGAAGTGAAACGTTCCAAAGAGTGTGGCATGCTCTCTGCTTTGGTTCTTTGATTCTTTGCACTGTGGTGTGCTTCTACAGCATTTCTGGCAGAATCTGTAAACCATTTTTAAAAACAAGGTTGGATAAAGGTACAGAATATAAAAGGAGATATTAGATATAAATGCTTCCCCTTAAATATGCAGGCTACTCCCTTGTCAAAAGCCAGCAAAAAAGCAAGGAAAAAAGAATATAGTCTCAGTAGAGTATTGAAGTAAAAGGCAGAGGGCAAACATACATGGGATTACAGTGTAATGTAGAAAAAAAGTTTAAAAAACATGGTGGCAAGAGATAAAGTTCTCAGTAATTGAAATGTGTTATATATATATAACAAATATAACAATATAACAATATAACTATATATATATATATTTCTTTTTTTTCTTCTCTCTCTCATTTTCCCCTGTACTTTTAATATGAAAATCTTGATGCTGCCAGAGACACTATCTGCCACACAATGAGTATTTGTGCAGTTTGCATTCTGGGCTGGGGCTAGTTAATTGGTGGTGAAAAGGAATGCCTAGACTTGCCTGAGAAATTTCCCAACTGCTCCTCTTGCAGCTGGTCTACCTGAGAGTGGGTTTATGAGCCAAGATCTGGTGCAGAGTAGCAGCAGTGATTAGGAAGTCCTGCCAGTGGAGTCCGTCTCAGAAAAGCACTCCACACCTGTGTTTCAGGAAATAAAATTTCCTTTGTTATTTTCTCCTTCTTCTGTCTTTGCTAGTGTAACAGTGTGTAATTTATTGAAAAATTAACTGGGGTCTTGTCCTTTTTGTTGCCCTATACTCTTCCATGAAAAGAATGGAAAGGTTGATGGTCAGCTCTGCGCACTATGAATATGTATAATCAATAAAAATTTTTTTAAATGGAAAAATAAATAAATTAACGCAAGCATTTGTCACCTTTAAACAGTAAAAAGAAAAAATAGAAAGGATAGAAAGGTAAATTTCTCTCTTCCTTAAGCAAAAGTAACATAAGCAGTGATACTCAAAGACTGAGGAACTAGCAGCGTCAGCATCACTGAGGGGCTTAT
>NW_007738978.1:23323-23558 GCF_000696425.1 Galeopterus variegatus
CATAAGCAGTGATACTCAAAGACTGAGGAACTAGCAGCGTCAGCATCACTGAGGGGCTTATTTAGAAATGCCAGTTCTCCAGCCCTACCTAGAATCTCTGAGGAGGGGACCAGAAATCTGTGTTTTAATAAATTCTTCAAGCATGTTTGATGAACTCTAAGTTTGAGGAGGAGTGTGGAGGGAGGAGATAATCTGTGTGCTTTGAGCCCATGCAAGTGTATTTTGCTAAATTGTT
>NW_007738978.1:25079-25937 GCF_000696425.1 Galeopterus variegatus
ATATCTTCAACTTATCTGTCTCTATATGAAAAACACTTAAAAAGCACTTGTAGAGAATACAAGAAAAAGAAAAGGACAGGACAGATTGGTAAGTTTGACCTGAAGAAATTTGTATGTGTTGTTGTGGAAAGAAGGTGGGACCAGAAGACTCCACTTGGATGCCAGCTATGTGACATTAGGCAAGGCAATTTTATTTTTCTATGGTTTGGTTTCTTTATAATTTTCTAAGTCTTCATTTTATCAGAGATTTCTATAGCTTCTTCTTTTTCATCGTAGAGGTTTTTCTTAGATACCATTTGCTGCGAATGGCTTTCCCTGACCTCCAAATTTAAAATATGCCTCCCAATGCCTTTCTGTTTGCTTATTCTGCTTAGTTTCCTTCTTGACATTTTCCTGAAACTGTAATTTATTTGTACATTTGCTTGCTTATAGCCCGTCTTTCTCCCTAGAAAGTAAGCTCCATGAAGACAGAAACATATACATCTTGTTTTTTCCTGTACCCCCATGACTAGAAGAGGGCTTTGCAATAATAGACACTCATATGTATTTGTTGAATGAGTGAATAAACAATCTGTAAGATGGTTATTATAGCATATACCTTCTAGTGCTTTGATGATTAGGTAATCTAATATAGGTGGGTGTACTCCCATGTCTTTTCAGAGGTCACCAAACAACATGGATAAGAACTTGGGTTTCGGAGTCAGAGAGACGAAGGTTTAATAACACAGTTCGGTCACTGGCCAGTAACAGTAACCTGGGTGTAGTGGATTGAATTATCTTCCCCCCAAACTCACAGAAGCTTGAATTGTGTCTCCCAAGTTTTATGTGTTAGAAACTTAGCCCCCACTGTGACTGTTA
>NW_007738978.1:27031-38202 GCF_000696425.1 Galeopterus variegatus
TTTACCTCTCCCAATCTGTTTATTGTCTGTAAAACAAACTAATTATATCTGCCTCATGGAGCTGATATGAAAATTACTTAAAATCGTGTAGGTAAAAGACTTGGCTGAGCGCGAGGTACTTAAGAAATAGTAGTTGAGTAGATGAATGAATGAAGCTTATGAAAGTACTTAGAAAAGGGAAAAAACTTATAGCAGTATAAAGTCTTAATATTGATGTAATTAATAATTAAAGCCTAAAAGAGTCCTGCGAATGGAGGAACACGCCCAGGAAGTTTTGTGAGAACTGCCCATACTGTGTACTGTGAAACAATGAAGAGACACAAACTTTCCCAGCTCCATTCTCCTGTGAAAATATTTATTATAACTCATCTCACATGGGAGTAAAAAACCACAAAGAGCAAGAATGCCTGCTGAGTGACCTCTATTCTAGTTCTAGTTCTGCCACTAACAAGCTTGTGAATTTTGGCAGGTAACTACCTCTGGATCCCAGTTTCCTCATCTTCAAAATGTGGACATAGGAAGAGATGATCTTGATGGTTTTTCTCAGTTGTGAATATTCTGTGAACTTATTTACTTTCGTATAGCCTAACTATAAGGACCTTTGATTTTTGGTTTCCCAAGCCCCATTTTAACCACAGGCCCGTGCACAGGGATTAGTATGTCCTGTGAAAACGCCAGTGCATCTTGGCTCTTCGTTCCCTACATCATAACATTTATTAAGAGGTCTTATTGAAACTGTAGGTTGTTCATATTTATGGTGCAATGGTTGGTTCAGTTTTACCAATATTGAGAGGGCATTAAAATATTGACATTTGTGATAAGGAGAATGAGGAGTTGTCATTTTCTTTCTTTTGCCAAATAAAGTTTAATTTTATCTCATGAGAGAAAAATTTCGAAAAAGCTGTATGGTTGAGGAGTGAAGGGAAGTAGGAAGTCCAAGTGAGAGACTTCTGCCCAAATAGGCTTAGAACCAATACTTAAGTTTGTTTTGCTTTCTTTAAAAATTTTTTACTGAAATGTTTTGATTGTACATATTTATGGGGTACAGAGTTATATTTCAATACATGTATACAATGTGTGATGATTTAATCAGGGTAATTAGCATATTCATCATTGCAAAACTGAATCATTTCTTTGTGATGTGCACATTTGAATTCATCTCTTCCAGTCATTTGATAACATGCAGAAAATCATTGTTAATTATAGATTCTGGGTCGACTGTACACCAGTAGGACTTATTTTTCCCATCTAGCTGTAATTTTGTGTCCATTAAACACTTAAGTTTGATTCAAATGCTTTTGTACCAAAATCTGAGGATAGATGAAATAAAAAACCCCCACAAAACAAAAATAAAGAGTCATATAAAATCAACGTCTAACAAGAAGAAACTTGAAAAAGAAGCAAAGATCGCCTTGAGCTGCCATTTGCCCCAACTATTATCAATTCAGAAACACAAATTGCTCTGCATAAAAGGCTTCCTGATTGACCAGTAGTTTTTCCAGCAATGGCTGGAGAAATCCTTTGGAAACAAAGTCCAGCTGAGTCCATCCCTGGCCTCTGGCCCTCATAAGCTGAAAGTCTCAACTTCTGGTTTGTACGATGCCCTCCTCTGAGGAATTCTCCTAAGCCCATAGCAGCAGCAAGACCCTCCGTGGCTTCATGGAAGGGACGAATTAATTTTGTGAATTGATTTTTGCCCTCTTGTCCTCCTATTCGATAATTGCCTGGACCACATAAACTGGTACTTGATTGTATCCAAACATAATCCCATTTTACATACAAAATAATGTCTGATTTATTACTTGTGTAATTCTTATCTTTCCACCTATGCCAAGATTTCTTACGTTTCATTTTGTCTTCCCACTCACATCAAAATTTATTATATTTTACTTTTACCACCACCTCCCCTCAACTAGAATCTTGAGTTTATGATCAATCATGAGGTTGAAGAGAGAGGAAACACTCTAAAAGCAGGTTGATGAAGTGATTGCATCTATAAAGAACCAGCATAATGCTCCGTACCGCATGGTTACCCAATATTAATGTGTACCGATGAGCACCAAGGTGACAGAGGTCTTTTTAAAAGTGAGATAAGAGACTCAACAGAGCATTTTAATGCAGCCTCTTCTCACTCATCCTCAATTATCAAGACTGCGTTCACTACTGTTTTTAAAAATGTGCATGCAAATGGCATCATTAGTCTCTAATTAATGCTGCTTGTCCCAGGGAGCTCTGCAGTGGCCTCTGGGTGATGTGAAGGACACTGTCTGTGTTGGCGGCCCTGTGTTCTCACTACTGTTATTTACTATGTGTGGTGAATCTGGGCATTACATGGGCTTCTGTTTCCTGCCATGCTTTGGCGCACCCTCCTAACTAGCAGGCAAGAAAATCAAATTTAAAGGAATCCCACTCTTCCAAAGAGATCAGGACAAATATCCAGGGACCATTTTATATTTTTTCTTGTGCATTTCAATGCCTTGCTAAGTGCCTTTCCATGTAGAATTGAATCAAGGCTGCAGTCCATTTGGGGGGAAAAGTGTTCAACCACAAACAAAGGCTCAAAGTTGTTAGCATATAATTTTGCATATGATTTGCATGTTAATGGTCTAATGTCAAAACATGCAGTCATATACCTGTCCCTGTTCCTTCCCCTCTATTGTCAAAATTGGCTGATTAGTCTTATTAAAATTAAATCTAAGGCTTCTCCCAGCCTCAACTGCAACAAAATAAAAAGCTGCTACAATGACATAAGATGTGAATTGTTCAGATTCTACTGGAAGATCCTTCATGTTGACAGCAAAAAGCTAAAGTGCAGAAGTCAGTTGCATGGATAAAATTTTCAATTTGTGAGATGGGAGACTGATTGCTAGTCTCATTCCCCTAACCCAGAGAACTTTTTTTTTTTTTTTTTTCATTACCGTAAAGCTCCAAAAAACGATTTGAATGCTCTGTCGGTTATTCCTTCCAAATAGTTTTATTTTCAAACAAGCAAAAAAGTCTGTGATCACATGCATAAGAGGTGCTCATGTTTCTACACAATTAAATATTTCAGATATTTAGGGATAAAAAGAAATAAAATGAAACACATATCAAGTAGAAAATTTTAATGAAGAACATATATGTCCAGGGATGGCATCCTAGGTAACATCTTGATGGGTAGAATGAAGGTTTATTAGTGGAAGATATTTTCCCTAAATTAGTAGCAGAAAAAGACTGCATCTGAAAATACTTGCTAATAAGGGTGAGATGTTTGATTTCAGAGTCCAGATAATTCAGAAGTGAGCTTAGCTCTTTGGCCTGGTTAGATCTGTACATACACTACACACATACACACATATACACACACTCTTGATAATTTAAATAATTGTATTAGGAATAATGGCAATGTTTTTTATTATTGTTAAAAGATTTAAAGTTATTGCTAAGATGATAGCCATTATGCCAGAATACAAAAAGACATAATGAAGTCCCTGTCCTCGATTCAACTATGATCTAGCTGAGAAGACAAGTCAAATTCACATAAAAATGTAGCTAAAATTTTACAGCCCATAAATGAATATGATTCAGAGTAAGGAAGTTATGGTGTCAGAAAAGGTTCTTCACGAATCTCAGGAGATAGTAAAGACAATTATAATATTATCCACTTATGCGATTACTCAGTTAATATTTATTAGGGCCTATGCATTAGACACTATGTCTGGTGCTGGACATAAAGCAGTAAGTAGAGTGTTGTTCCTGTTTCCTGATTTGATAATAATTAATAAATCCTTTAACTTGTATAGTATGGTTGGGCTTATGAAACTTCTCTTGTATTTTCTATTTAATTGTTTTTAACTTTAACATTTACTTGGACATATTTGTGGGGTACGATGTGTTGTTTTAACACATGCATATGCTGCACAATGATTCACTTAGATAGCATTGTTTTGTACCCATGCTATTTAATTTTTTATCAATACAACATTAAGATGAAGATGCTTATTACTCCCATGAAATATTCTGAGAGAGGAAACTAAGTTTTCAAAGTCCTACAGAAATCAAGTGGCTGAGGCTGGACTTAAACTCTGGTCTCCTGATTTCAGGTCCCTAGCATCTCATATAATACTGGGTAGAGTAGCCTAACTGGAGTGAAGGTTTCATGGAAGGAGAATAGAAAAAGTATCTGGAACATTTGGCAACACTAAGACCATGCAAGCTCTTAAAGAGTAGTCTAAGAAATTTGACAATGGGAACCATTAAATTTTCAGCGAAGGGATTTCAGTACAGAAAGCAATACCTTAATCAAATGAATCCTAGGGTGGAGTGCAGTGCTAGCTCAAGATGGAGAAATTGTTGCCTGCAGATTAGCCAGTATTCTACCACAAGGTAACAAACTTGTTTATTCCAACATTTATGGAGTACAGCTGACCTTCACGGCTGGAGATTGTCAGAGAAATGGGGAAAAAAAATGAGCAAATATGAGAATCCTTATTGAGAAATGGTTGATACAGTTGACTGCTTACATATGGGGTAGGAAAAAAAGAAAAGATAGAAGTTTGTGTCATAATTTTTTAATTTGAGAAATTGAGAATGAATAGTACACCTACATACAAAAAAAAAAACAGGAGGAATTGGGAGGACTCTTATTTTGGGGGAGATGGTATGTCTAGGTGTAAATGTTTTGAGAGGGAAATGATATTATAATAATTGATAGGTAATGCACAGCTGTCCCCTGAAGTTTAAAATCTGGGTTCAGGGAAGAGGGTCTGGTATGTGGATTTGGAAGTCTTTATTAAAGAGGTTACTGTTTCCAGTGGAAACCTTGCTGTTAGATGAGATATGAGGGGAATGCAGAAAGTGAAATAATCAGAGGGCTAAGGACTGAACATTGTGATCAGTCTTTTCCATTGATCTCAATCTTCAAGATGTGCTAATTTAGCCTGTGGTACCCCTCTGCTAGCTTCAAGTAGCTCATGAATACGGTCCTGGACAAAGATCACCATAAGAAATATGTCTCCTGGGTTATCCTGGGCTCTCTGTCTGGGCCAAAAGCAGGACTTCTTCTTTTTTTTTTTTTTTTAAAGTTCCTGGGTTATATCCTTTGTAATAAGCTATCAATATTAAGCAAAGTACTTTCCTAACTTCTGTGCGTCATTCTAGTGAATTATCAGACTGGAGAGGGGGGTCTGGGAACCCCTGAATTTGTAGTCAACTAGGCAGAAGAGTGGGAAGCCTGGGCACCCCACTGCAGCTGACATCTGAAATGTGGCAGTCTAGTAGGATCAGGCCCTTGACGTGCGGGGTCTGATGCTAACTCTGGAAGTTGGTGTCAGAATTGAATTGAATTTGAATTATTGGCCACCCAGGTGGTGTCGGAGAATCAGCAAATCGGTTAGTGTTGGAGAAGAAACTACATATTTGGTGTCAGAAGGAAAAATCCTCTCAGTGGGTCCTGGAGGGTGCTGAGTTGACCTCTAGTATTCACCAGTTCTGGGAATTCAGAATTCTCAGCTCTCTGTCCTGACCATCCCCAAATCAACCTCCTTAAACGTGAAAGTATTTATCTGACTCTTGGTCATGACCTCCTATAGCTGTAAGTCAACAATGTAAAATGCTGCAGGAATTTATACAAAACGGTGATTAGGAAGTCACCAGTAATTTCTGAAAATAATTTCAGTGAAATGATGACAGAAGCCAATTCTGAGTAGAAGGAGTGAAACGATAGTTTGAGGACATGGAGACCAGGTAGACACACCATTTGTTTCAGAACCGTTGACAGAAAGGAAAGCAGCCACGTGACCAAAACAAACTGCAGGCATCCTTGATTCAGCAGATGGTTATTTAAATATCCTCTATAAGGAGCCCTGTAATTCCACCTCAAATATGTGGCTGGGAGCTGTGTTGTAATATGTTTGTGACATCACTATCAAATGGGTTGCCCTAGCATGGGCATAATACAATTAGAGGTTGCAGTAGGCATGGAGAAGACCATCATGGTGTCAAATATGAAAAAAGAAGCCTGCACAAGGGCAAACTTCAATTTCAACTCATAAGATTTATGTAGACTTGGGTAGGATCATAGGGATCACCAATTAAACCTGTTCATTTTATACTTGGAAAGATGAAGTGACTTTCGTGGGACTCATAACTACTTAGTAGTAGAGCTGGGGCTAGAACCCTGAGACCTCGTTCCCCTAAATATTTCCTTCCCTTCCTCCTACCCATTGTAGGGGCCAAGGAGAAACTGCTCCTTCAACCCCCTGAAGGTACTCTGAAAAATCAACTAATAAACAGAGATTGGAGAAAGGCATAACAAATATTATTTTAATGTGCTGGGAGGGGAAATGCATGGGGTAATCACAAGAGGGTAATGTCACAATTTCCCAGCAGGGTGCAGATGTCTATATGCCCCTCTTCATAGGGCAAGGGGAGATGGGGGTGTAGGATTCTCAGGGAGAGGCATAACAAATATTATTTTAATGTGCTGGGAGGGGAAATGCATGGGGTAATCACAAGAGGGTAATGTCACAATTTCCCAGTAGGGTGTAGATGTCTATATGCCCCTCTTCATAGGGCAAGGGGAGATGGGGGTGTAGGATTCTCAGGGAGGGAGTCTCAGTAAGATGGGGAACATACAATGGTCTGGGACAAAGCCTATTTGGCTGCAAAGCAGACAATGATTGGTAAATGATTTTCTTTAAAATACTGAATAGGACTGAAACAGAAGACTATGGGCTGTGACAAAAGTCTGTCCAGATGTGTTGACAAACTTGAGTCTTTCTTCCTGTGGCATGAATTAAGTTAATGAAAACTCAGGGAAAGGAACAGAGGTGATTGTCTACTTCTTTGGCAGGTTCAGAGTTCAGGAAGATAAGGAAAGAGCTTCATCCTCTGTCTCAGAAAGTGGCAGAAGAATGAGCCAGGAGGGAGGGGGAAGGTCAGAGCGACCTGAGGCGGCTTCTTTATTCCTGCATGTCAGAGCACCGTATTTTGGGGTAACAGCTTTTTGCACACCAACACTGCCTTCCTCATTCTGTACAGTCACGAAGCTTCAGACTACGTGGATACCATCTCCTCATGAACTTTCCATCTCTGTGCTTTTGATCAAGGTGTTTCCTAGGCTTATTCCACTCTCTTCCCTTCCCTCTGTGTTAAATCCTAGCCTCCCTTGAAATTTATTAAAACTGTCATGTCCTTCATGAACAGTTCCCTGAACACTTTTTCCAAAAGTCTTTTCTCTCACTGAGCTGTTAAAGCACCTTAAATTATCTTTGTATTGTTTTTACTTATGTACTGGTCTCAATGTCTAGCCAGATTCTAAATGCCATTAGGAGGAAATTTGCCTTATACATATTTGCTCTCCCTGCAGAACTGATTGCATTTTTCTGTACAGCTCTTATTTCTATATTTTGTCCTTGATGTAGGGGGTGTTTGGGATATTAAATTATCTTAGCACCGGCTGACTGGAGTGGCCTTTTTCTTCCTTTGTACTGGTCTTGCTGAACACTGCCCACATAGATCCATGGTACAAAAAGTAAAATGCATGTGGATCGGATAACTGGAAGTGAAGAGTAAATATCAATAGTTTGAATGAATTGAGGGCTGAAGTTAATTCAAAGCCTAATTAGTAGGGACTCCCTATAGACACAGGCCTAGACTTGAGCTAATAAACTTCTCAGAACAGGCATTCCTGAAGTAGAAAGGCTTTTCGTTATGCAGAACATATTTTATTGACTCTACTGTAGGCTGTAATAAGACAAAAGGTCCCCAACTTATGATTATTTGACTTATAATATTTTGGCTTTATGATGGGTTTATCAGAGTATTAAATATATTTTTGACTTATATTTTTGACTAATAATGGGTTTATTGGGATGTAACCCCATCATAAATTGAGGAGCATCTGTACATTTAATAGAGAACTAAATCAGGACTGAAAATATTCAGTGAGATTCACAGGGGTGTATCTCAATATGAGAAATAACATTTTGCAGAGGAAGAAGAGAGTTACTAACCTGATAGGCTTCGGGGGTGCGGTCAAGGTCCTCTCCCCATCTATCCCTTCTCACCCCCAAAATACCTTTTCTCATGCGGTTATTAATAATAGAAATAGCGTTAAAAGGTCATAATAGTTTTCGAGGGCCTAAAACCTTACATATAAAATTATGGAGAAAACTTACATTAAATACCCCTAGGAGAGGTAACACATTGATTTAAATCTAAGCCAACGTAAGATAGAGGGTAGGAGAAAACAAAAAGGAGCTCTAGGACTTTGGAACATGGCAGGGGGCGGGAGGAAGAAGAAGTATTATAAAGAAAAGGTGGGATGGGATGGCTCTCAGGAGAACTGCGTGCCTTTGACAACTGTGCTGTGCCTCATAACACACTGCAAGGGAGAGATAATAATTCCAGGTCTCCAAATTTTGGTTCCAACAAGTTTATTACATAAAGTAAATAAATACGATCCACAGAAACTGTCTCTCTGTAAACTCAGCCCAATTCATTTGCAACCACATTTTTCCAGGCTCTGAAAGGTTTCCCTAATACAAAGTTTAGGTCTTTAAAATATAATCTGATTTTCAACCATATGAGTGAAAACATTTTTTTTTCCTTTGAGTTAATTTCCAAGTTGTTTGAAGAAGTCATTTAAAACTGACTGCCTTTCTTATGTTCACGGTCAATAATGGGTTTAAAATCCCAACGTAAATCCGAAGACAGTGCAGATATCCAAGGACTCAAAAGGTAGGAAAGACATGTTAGTCTCACATCCCTTCCTCCATATTAAATTGTCTCATTAAAATACCCTGCTAATGTGAACCCCATTTCACAACTCAGCCACCTCCACACACTATGAAGCAGCTGTGCAAAGGTCAGGCACAGGAGAGCAAAGAGAAATGAAACACAAGGCCATGTCATAGCTTCTAGGACTTGCAGCCATTTCTGCTCACCAATTTAATTCATGATGAAATTTTTCAATTGATGTTGCCTTTTTTTTTTGAACAGCCATGGCACTAGGATCTGTCTGCGAGTGGACTATAATGTCTCTCTGACTTGACAAGCTCAAGCAGTTTCCCAGGAAGATCCCTTATATTAAATGTTGTAGCAACAGTTAAATTTTAAAAAGAAAGATATAAAATAGAAAAACCTTATTCTCAAAAGCAAGCTTCTGTTCTTTAATAAAATGTTTCTTCAAACTTCTGTTTCTTTTACTTCCTTTCCTTCCTGAAAGTATTCTTAGGCACATTTTGAATAGCTGTTGCATAGTTTTTTCAAAAAAAATTAGAGCCTTCTATTTCTTTTCCTGATTGAGCTTTGCACATTCTGTCTGCGCTCTAGCAAAGAACTGCTTTGAAAAGTGCAGGTTTGGGGCTTCTCCCCTTCTCCGCCAGATGCATTTGTGGGTGCCCCATCCTTTAAACCTGCCCAGCAACTGAGTCTTCCATGATAGGACTTTTTTCCACCCCCTACTTCACATTCTTCCTCAGTAGTTGACTGTGACTGGGAAAACAAGCATACAAAGCATTTTGCATTCTCTGGATGTACCACACAGTAATTCTGCTGTCTGAAAACTCTGTAATGTCAATAATTGATGCACTTGAGAAGTGGTAATTAAATTAGTTAATTATGCTGGTAAAATTACATGCAATTATGTGACTGCAGGGTATGTTTAGTAAATTAGGCTTTCCCATACTCACTACATATTGTGGTGCCAATTTTGTTCCTTGATGATTAGGTAGCTTTTGATACTTCTTAATTGATTTAATACCTGGATCTTCATTAGCCCTTGATTGCCGTGCTATGTACGTCTGACATTTTTTTCTCTCTGATATTTTACTGAGATTGTACATCAGGGAAAATATACGTACATGTTTGCAGATGATACGTACATATATATATATATATGTGTTGTGAATTCACATTCATATATATGTATTGTGAATTCACATTCATATATATGTGAATTGACTGTATTGTGAATTCACATTCATATATATGTATTGTGAATTCACATTCATATATATGTATTGTGAATTCACATTCATATATATGTGAATTGACACACGTTTTTGTTTCAAATGTTTAGATGTTGAAATATCACATCCCCCACTGTGCTCTCCCCTTCTGGGAAATAGCTAATCCTATATGTTGACTCACATAGAATCCAAGAACTGAACTCTTCTTGGACACTCTAAAAGGAGAAAAATGTCATGTTCTTTTTTCACCATAAATTCCAACACAAATAGTACTAAGCAGTAATAGAAGGAAGCAGGAAATCAGAAATTTTAGAAAAATTAATATTTTATTTCTTTAAATTAGGCAAAAGTATTTAAATAGAATCTTTATCAATGAGGAATTAAGTAAAAGCTATAAATAATAGAAACTAAAAAGCTGTTATTTGATCCTTAGAAGTTTATAGTCCATTACAAGCTTCTCATATGCACTAGTCAGCCTCCGTGGGACAATGAGACTGGTAGGAGAAACCATTCGTTTTATAGTTGGAATTTATGGATGGAACTTCTTAGTTCAAGATTTTGAATAATTGAGAGTTGGAAGGAAGCCTGGGAGTTGCTTGGTTGGTTTCCTTTATGGAATAGATAAAGAAATGAAGATCCCACTGAATGCCTTTAGATGTCCTCACAGACAATCAGTCACTAGCTTGGGTCAAGAATTTAGGTCTTCTGCCCTTCCAGCCAGTGGCAATATACTATAGAATATTATGGCTGTCTTCTATTTTTTCCATTTCCTCTCAGTAACTCACTCTAAACCTTTGAGTGACCTTCATTCATACAGGGACTAGGTATGTTTTCAAAAGAGCTTCTTTAACTGCAGATGGAGTACCAGGAGATAACTTGAGTTATTTAGAAGAAAGCATGTCAATTGTGATCATCTGCATTCAAGATCTAGAAACTTAGGTTTGTTTGTTTCTTGAGAAATCAGTGCAATAGTTGGCATCTGCCACTTTTTGTAGATTGCATGTCCCACCCATAATGTGAACAACAAGCCATTCTGACACAAAGGAGGTGTCTGGAGAGGAAAACAGCCTTACTAGTGTCAGGAAGAATGGGCGAGGTTGGCCACTATTTGGGGCTTCTTTCCTTTCTCTGAAGCCAGGGAGGTGGACAAACAGCAACCAGCCCAGCGATGACCACAGAGCCACTGCTGGAAGCATCCTGGGTCCCTGAGCCAGGGTG
>NW_007738978.1:38687-39710 GCF_000696425.1 Galeopterus variegatus
CCAGCCCAGCGATGACCACAGAGCCACTGCTGGAAGCATCCTGGGTCCCTGAGCCAGGGTGGTGGGGAGTTGAGGGCCTTGGCCATGCCTCCCTGACACCTGTAACCAGCCCAGCAACAACTACACGCTGCCACCAGAAGCCCCCTGGTATTATCTGGGGAATGAGGAGGGTGCCATAGGCCTCAAACACACCCCCCCTTCCTCCTTCTCCTACCCTATTTCCTTCCCCCTTCTCCTCTCCCCCTCAACTGCTCTGCAACAATACCTTAGAAAGTAAAAAAATAATAATATTAATAAATAAATAAACTTAAAATAAAGAAAACTGCATCTCTGAAATGAATAAGCAAAGAACATTGTGCACATTCCTTGCAGATTTTGTTTGTTTGATTCTCGGGTAGATGAAAAGGAATACTAAAGATAAATGATAATCATAACTTTTGTTTATGCAATGCTGTACACTTTCCAAAGTATTTTTATACCCTTTATCTCTATTGATTTTTACACCCACGCTGTGGTGACAGAGAACAAAAGTTATTCCCCTTTCATAGGATCTTTTTAATCTAACCCAGAAAATTTGCGAGATTTGAATAGTGAGTAGCTGTAAAGTATATCCCACCTGATAAGTAAGGAAAAGCAGTATCTAGTTCTCGTGTCTTATAAATAGAATTGTTTTTGGTTTCTTTTTTTCTTTTTTTTATTTTGGTGGCTGGCCAATATTGAGATCCAAACCCTTGACCTTGGTGTTATAACACTGCACTCTAACCAACTAAGCTAACTGGCCAGCCTCAGATTTTTAACAAAACATGTCTTTGATCTCCTCCAGGAAGTTTTCCCTAAATCCCTCCAGGCTGGAGTAAGTACTCTCATAATACCAGTGTATATCCCAATCACCACATTTCTGCTCAATGTCTTTCTGGTCACACATACACATATGACACTAGCTTGTGAAATTCTTGACAGGTGATGCACTGGTTGATTTGCTTTCCAATCCTTTACTGTAGCTCAGTGCCTGGCATCTGGTAG